>NW_008824290.1:1626263-1668135 GCF_000699105.1 Pygoscelis adeliae | reverse complement strand
GGCAGGTGAGGGGGGGGTGGTTGGGTTGGTTTTGGGTTGGTTTTTGTTTTTTTTAGCCGAGGGCATTCTGTGTGTTTCTTCCCCAGTCCGAAGAGTGACATTTTCTACACAGCTTTGTCGTACCTTCGTATCTGGTGCTGTCCCAGACTTCCTTTCCTGCCTCAACTTTCTCTTCTTGTTTTTTTGTCTTAATTTTTTTTTAGCCAGTCCCCAAACTCATGAGGAAACGTATGTGAGAGTAGCAACTGTCGTGTTCCTTCTTAGAAAAGAAGAAAAATCAATCCCAGCAACTACAAGGTTTAAATCTGACCTCATTCGGAAGTTAGCTTTAGTGCAAAGTTGGAAGAGCTATTAAAGCGTAGGAAAAACCCACTAAAATTGAAGATAATGCGACACAGGTTTTACCAAAGCTAGATCAAGCCAAAGAGGGAGAGGACCTTATGGTGGGATGCTCTTGCTGGTTCTGCTTAGATGCCTCCATGCAGAGCGTGTGAGGGAGTGAAATGCAGTCTCTGTAGATAGATTCAACATGCAGTTTGGCTGCCAAACTGTAAGATATTTATACTGAAGAGTGTCTGAAAAACATAAGTGAGCTAAATATCGTAGATTTTTCATAGGAAGAGTAAAAAGTCCATTATTGGAACTAGTGACGCTTCGACAGAAAAAGTATAGAAAAACTTTTTTGATGAAAGTGCTTCAGCCTTTTTTTAATGTAAGAAGACAATTTATTTTCACCCAGTTTAATGCCAGGAAGGGACGAATTCTTTGTGTTGAAAATCTCCACTCTTCTGTCATTCAGTCTTCATGTAGACATCCGGGGGGGGAGTCACTGTGACTATGTTGTACAGGTCTGAGGAAGATTCTTCTAAAGTTGTTAATGATGGATAAAACTATGTCTATTTGCTTACGATATTCCTCTAACCTTCGTTATTAAACTATTTTTATTAAGTGAAAATCTGTTTCTGTGGTTTTGGCATTTAAAAATAAAAGCTCTAATTGCAAGTATTTTGCCTTTATATAGCAAATTTATTTTAAACATCAAATCCAGTGTCTACCCGTCTTGATAAATTCCACTTGAACTTTGAGGTTTGTCAGCATCAATTTTCGACAGAGCAAGTTATCTTGAGTCTTGACAAGACCACTAAATTTATTAGGCTTTATCTCAGAAACCTAGGTGTTTTCTTTGTGCTTTGTTTTTTTTATCTTCTAGTGTGTTTCCCTTCAGGGAATCTCAGTATGTGTAATGTATATAATTATCTTCAACATGTATGAGTATGCTGGCAAGCTTGCTTTCTTCAGGCATACAAAAGGATTGGAGTCAACAAGATAAAAAAAAGCCTTGTGATAAACTGTGTATGGGATACGTAGCTTCACTGTCATTCTGATGATTTAGGAAGTTGGGGACTGATCATTCATATGGTGATCAGCTAAAGATATCAGGAGCAGGCTATACTGTAGAGTGGTCAGGGTATAATGAATGCAATATTTATAGGTGAAGGTAACATCTTTTTATTACACAACTGATACAGTTAAGAAGGAAAAAGTAGAGCTGCTTGGCACTTGGGTCCTTTTACAAGGATTCATTGGGTCCTAAAATATCTGAAACGTTAAGAAGCAGCGAATTGGGAGCGAGGAATACCTACCTTGCTGGTGTATTACATGCTGCTTGACACGACACACAAGCTACTCAAATGCCTGTGTCGCTCTATGCAGCGGTGGATTGATCCTTCGGTGTCCATTTTTCTCTCGGGTAAGTTTGGCCAGAAACGTGAGATGCCTCTGTATTTATTGGAAGAATTCAGCAAGAGAGCTTTCTAGAGACAAGAGTTTGTGCAAGATAAATTGCCCTGTGGAGAGGCTTAATTCCTGCCACGCACTTCTTGAAGTGCTCCTGATGGCAGTCCCATACCTCTTTTACTACTGCCGTGGAGAAAGGATTCTGTCGTAGCATAACCCATTTTTATCCATCCTTGTAAAGAACTGATACTAGGCACAAGTTAAAAAGACTTCTTTGCGCTTCCTGGGATGTTGTGTTTATTTAGTCTCTTTGCATTGCGAAGCAAGCCAAAAATCGTAAGGACCTGCCACAGAACTCTCTGTCTTTGAGCCCAGGGTTAGAGCTTCAGTTACAGCCTGCGGCAGCGGCAATCATGAGAAAAAGAGATGCAGTCAGTGAGGTATATAAAATAATACACAGATACATGCAATTTACAGGAAGTACACAAATTTTGGCATTTATTGGTTAAAGCTGTGAAAATAAGGAACATTAGCTTCCTCACTCTTTCTTTAGTTTTACTAATGAGCAGGACAAACATCAATTCAGGAAAAGGTAACTCTAGGAGGCAGTTGCTAAGTGATCCTAGCAAATCTGCCAACTATCTTACATCTGTTTGATGGACATATTTAGACCAAAACACACGAGAAAACATCTCTAACCAAAACCCCATTTGTACCTTAAAGGTACTATTTTAAAAGTCTTGTTTCTGTAAGAACAGAACAAGAATAACAATAACCAAAATCTCTTGTCTTTTATTAAATCGTAAACTTACAAAAAGTGGGAAACTTGAATTAAAAGAACATGAAATAGATTACCATATTTTTGCTGGAAATGGTCGTGGAAAATAACTTTTTTTTTTTTTACTGGTTTATAATCTGAAACTAGGAAAGATGAACTGTTTACCCATGACGTTACCTATGCTTTATTTGCTCTGGCATCACCTGGACACATGATTTTATCATAATAAAATACATCATAAGTACTACCGTAAGAGTGGCTCAGCACAGTGTTGTGAAACTAAGCACTAGGGAGAGATGGCCTTAATTTCTGGGTAGGAGCGCGAAGGATGGGGTTCAGACCATCTCACGCCATAATGACACGTGGTGTGGGTGCCGAAGGGGATTCGTCCTTCGCTTGCCAAGTCCAGACCTAGCCACTGGCAAGCTGGCAAACTCAGAAGATCGAAGTACTCTGTTCCGAGCAATTTCTCATCCTCGTGGTTCCTCTCCCACTAGTTCCAGAGTCCTAGACAAACGAAGAGTATGTTCTAAAGACCGCGTGTAAATTCAGTGTGAGAGTAAATTACAAAGCTGTCTCTCCCACAAAACGCAGATGCAATTGAGGTGGCACTCAGCAGTGGTGGCAGTATGGGACGCAAAGGGAAGTATTTTCTTAAGTAGGGTCTATGTTGTCTGAGTTTTTTTAGGTGAAAGCTAAAACCTTTACATTAACAGAAGGTGGCATAAACCCTGAAATGCTGCCTGAATATGTTTTTGGCTATCTACTCAATTCATTGAATGTATAAAAAAAAATTGGATGGATTATTTAATTTATTAGTCTTTGTTTAAACTTTTACAGTACTGTAGTATGTTTTCTTTGCGTTATCAATGTCTTTTTCTGTTTGTATGCTTCATACCATGTTGTTAATATATTTTCTTTTAATTTTCTTTTTAATAATAATAGAATATATGTGAATTTCAAACCCAGTATGGCTCAGAAGAGGAGCTCGAGTGGGCGGTCATTCCCGTTGCTGCTGCTGATTATTGTTGTGGCCTTTGTTCATTTAACTGTCTGTCCTTTTACAAAAGTGGAGGAAAGCTTTAACCTACAAGCTATCCATGATGTGGTATACCACCAAC
This sequence comes from Pygoscelis adeliae, assembly GCF_000699105.1. NCBI lineage: Eukaryota > Metazoa > Chordata > Aves > Sphenisciformes > Spheniscidae > Pygoscelis > Pygoscelis adeliae. Next base: position 1,664,499 of record NW_008824290.1, on the reverse strand, counting down.
TGGACTTGGATAAGGTAAATTGGAAAGAAGGTGTTCTTGGACACTGTTACAGATTGCGATTCCCTGCTCTATGAGTAGGATAAATGCAATGTGAATATGATTTATCCCAGTTTTCCTGTGTTTCTGATTTGCCTATCTTACTTAGATTTTCCTTTTTGCAGTATGACCATCATGAATTTCCTGGAGTTGTCCCAAGAACGTTCCTTGGACCAATTTTTATTGCTGCTCTTTCCAGCCCAGCTATATACATACTTTCTGTGCTAAGAATGTCCAAGTTTTACTCCCAGCTGATAGGTATGAGAACTTTAAATCGTCAGAATAGAGATGTTCTTACTACTGGACTAATGGGTGACGTTGTAACATTTAGTGTTTGGATCAGTGGTTAAAATGTGTTATTCTTTTCCTTAATGAGGGATTTTGCAAACTGTAAGTACTTGGAGCCACCGTGGTAATTCCACCCCTCTTTGGAGTAACTAACAGCAAAGAGAAAGTCTGTGCTAACAAATGTCAGACAGTGTAGAAAAAGCAAGTGTCTTCAGAGAATACACTCCCATGTGTACTTCCGTGTGTGCTTCAGAAGATACTGTTTAACTTGGGCATAGAAGCATTGACCTTTGTGCAAAAGTATCAGACGAGTTACAGGTGGATTAAGATAGATGAACTAATGGGGAAGTTTCTTTTTTTTTTTTTTCCTTTGAAGTGGGTTATATTGTGACATCTTCAGTATTATTCTTCGTAACTTCTTCCCATTACATTATGTAACATGGCCGTTCGTCAGTGATCCGTCTGATATTACTCTTATTTCCCATTTTTATTCTTCTAATAGTCCGAGGAAGCTTGGGGCTCAGTGTGATTTACACATTATGGAAGCTGCAGAAAGAAGTTAGAAAGCAGTTTGGAGCAACTACATCAACAGTCTTCTGTCTCATCACTGTTACTCAGTTTCATTTGATGTTTTACTGTACACGAACCCTCCCTAATGTGTTTGCACTTCCTTTTGGTAAGTATTCGCATAGGAATATTTTTAAAATATAAAAATTCTTCTCAAATATATCAGTAGTTAGAGCACACAAAATGTGTGGTCAGACCAAATTAATATATGTGCTTGATTAAATTGTGTGATAACCAGATGGGAAAACTTAAGCAGTTGTGATTTCTTTATTTGTTTTTTTTACCGTATATGCTTATAATGACTGTTGAGTCAAGTTTTATTGTATCTGAGTATACATGGAGTTTGTCAGATGGCTTTCATTAACTAGAGGTTTGAGTACACATATCTGATGCATAAAACAGAGCTATTGAAAAGGCAGTAGGTACACCTGCAGTTCAAAAAAAATCTGTGAACTTAGTCTACACAGGAAACAGTTTTCTCATGAGACTGTGGAACAAACTCCCACCACAACCTTTCCACCTTCCTCTTCTGGAGTTATCTACAAATGTAACAGTTGGTACACTTAAAGTAAAGGGGAAAAAAAATCAAAGTCAAAACCTTACTCTACACATACAGTTTTTGCCCAGAGATGATGAGGGAAGATTAACCACATGTGACAGATATTAGCGGAGTCACTTAATGCTTCAGTGCAAGTTGTTCAACTAATAAAATCATGAGGTTGGTGTAAGAACCTGTGTAGATCAGAACTGAAAAACAAAACAAAAAGCAGTTGAATTGCCAGATAAACACTGCATAGTAATAAACTTCTCAGATAATTTCTGCAGGTGTTAAAAAATATAAGTAATTTCATGGCTTTGTACTATTAATATTTCACACATTTTCCTTAGGATTATGACCACTTTACTATGTAGTCAGTGTTATCATGTGATTGAAACTGTGAAAAAATAGAGGTAACTTCATCTGTAGAGATACTATGTGTCTCCAGCTAACCATGCAAATGGATTTATAGTTCCTTCTCCCTGAGCGGTAGTCTGTAGTCTCTTTTTCGTGTTTGAAATGGGGTGCTGCTATCATGAATACAGGATATACTCGGCCAAGAGAATAAACTAACTCTTCAGCTAATACTGAGCAATAATAATTATGAATTTTAGTTTGAAAGGCTTTTAGTACTCCCTTAAGGTTTGGGTTTTTTTGTTTGTTTTTTTTTTTCCCCAAAAGCTATTAAATATGCTGTTTAGGAAGAGTTCCCATGTGTTTCTTCTGTGGTTATACTTTTCCTAATTACTTAAGCATCAACAGTAGAAAGTTGTGTGTTGTTCCAAATTACATTTCTAACAGAGGAAGAATTTCTGGACTAGAAATGGTAGGAAGACCAAGAGAGGCTTGGTGTGAAGTTAGAGGAACAAGACGCTAGCACTGAGAAAAGTGTTGCCCTTTAGAAAATGAATAGTTCAGTGTGTCAGACGTTGTGCTTTATTTATTCTTTCAGTGCTCCTGGCATTGACGTTTTGGATACAGCAAAAGCAAAGGCCATTCATTTGGTTCTCAGCTTTGGCAATTATAGTCTTCAGATCAGAGCTTTGCATATTCTTAGGCCTCATGCTCCTGGTGACGTTATTAACTAAAAGAATCTCCATTTTCAAGGTGCTTTCTCATGCTGTTCCTGCTGGAATTTTTTGGTTGGGTAAGTGTTTGCTTGGAAAAAACAAATGCCACATAGTAAATTCAACAGAAGTCTAGAGATTTGACTGACTTCTCTGGTGACCTGGCCCTTAGGGCTTTTTTTTGTGTGTGTGTGTCTGATTCCATTTGCTAGTAATATGACAAGGGTATTTATTTCTTTGAAAATTGCTGTGTGAGGAAATACGTGTGCACAGAGCAGTAGAAAGATACTGTGACCCCGGCCTTTAGATGCTTACAGTGTAACGTCCTGGTCTTAAAAAGGCTTAGACGTACAAGTTGACTTTAGTATAATTAGTACCTGGCTGTAGCTATATGTGCATTATCAGCTGTAGTATCTATTGCCATGACGATAAGCTGAATCCCAGGATAAACTACAACAGTGTGACAGACGGGGATACTGAGCAAGAGGGTTGTGGGGAGAGTCACAGTTCAGCTCTGTTTCTGTATTACATTAATTTTAACAGCTTACGTGATTATCCATGCTAGAGAGGTTGAAAAATCTCCTTGTCTCTACCCATCTATGGAAGGCTCATGCATATGCACGTAAATACTCTAAGCTTTTCTGCCAGCCTACCTAATTGAAAATGCTGTTGTCAGATGCCTGATGGTGACCTCTGGTAGCGTGCTGTCCCTTCCACAGCGTGGACAGTAGAAACAATAAAAGATCATGCCACGTGCATTTGGAGGCACCTCACAGCATAAGAGTTTGGAGGTCCAACGGGAATTAGTCACTGGTACTCCCGTTCACTCTCTGGGCAAGCTTCTTAAATACCAGAGCAGTTTTCACAGAGCTGAGTGGAGGAGATGGGGCTGACGGATTTGCTGCTCTTCTGTCTTTTTGCCTTTCATCCCTTATCCTCCTTCTTCCCTCCCACCTAATAAATAGTAGCAAACCTCTAGAGATTGTTTTCCTGAACTTACCAGCTTTACAATAAAAATCCATTTAGTACCATTTGAAGTTCACCCGGGTTTCTTACCATTCATTAAACTTAATGCTCTAATGTTCTTTCAGAACAAACTTTAATTAAACCACTGCATTTCACACCTGGGGTTGGAGTGGGGCGAATCTCAATCAGATTCCTATCTAATGTGCTTCTCTTAAGACTTCTATTAAGAAGTGCCTCCCTCCCCTGCATTTCCACTGCAAGACAGACAGATTTAACCTTCTCTGTGGCTTTGGGTGAGGCTTACAATGCATGTTCCAGTTTATGTTGATCTCATCAGTAAATGTGCAATTTGGATGCGCTAGTTTGCTTTTCCCTGGTTTTTAATTCACGCAGATTTGTATTTCTTTTAATTCTTTTAGGACTAACAGTTGCTGTGGATTCTCTGTTTTGGAGGCAACTTGTGTGGCCTGAGGGGAAAGTGCTCTGGTATAACACAGTTTTGAACAAAAGTTCCAACTGGGGAGTATCCTTTGAAACGTCCAGGGAAAAAGATCTATTGAACGCTACCAGCCAAAGCAAAGGCTTGATGTAACCTATTCCTGAGACTCAGTTATGGTGTTAAATTCTACTTTTCATCTAGTATTTCATTATTTGAAGCTTATGAGACAATGTCTGTTTCTTAGATCTTTCCGAAAACTTTAACTTTCCTCTGCTGACTGTTCTTTCTTGCTTCTTTGTGTTCTACCAATGTAGAGCAAGGTTTCTTTCCTTTGGTTTTCCATGCTGCCCATCATCAGAGCCATTTGATGTGCCTCTGTTTGGTGATGTGAATGTAGTTAGGCAACTGCTTTTATTTCTCAAAAGGTAAGACAGAAAACCAAATGCCTGGAAGAATGTGATCTGAATATACAAAAAGTATACTGCATATTTGCAAAATTTGTGTGCACTACTGTAAAGAATAGTTACTTTACTTGTCAGCAGTGAAAGCATCCTTAACTCTCCTTTTCACCTTGAAGACCTCCCCCTTCTTGTGGTATTTCTATTCAGCCCTGCCTCGTGGTTTGGGATGCAGCATTATATTTGTACCCTTAGGTGTAGCAGAAAAGAGAACTCGGATATTACTTTTGCCAGCACTGGGCTTTATTTTCTTGTATTCGTTTCTCCCACACAAAGAGCTGCGTTTTATCATATATACTTTCCCTGTCTTCAACATAGTGGCTGCTAAAATGTGCTCACGAATGTAAGTTCGAAATTCTGTTTTTGTTTTTTTTTCCTCTGAAAATGCAAAAGAAAAGCAAAACTATTATTACTATTTTTATGCACTTTTTGCCATCTTGGAATCTGGATCATCTTGAGATCTTCATATGCTTTAGAAAGGAGGCCTGTATCATTGTACCCATTTGACTAATGAGGGAAATGGAGGCAAAGAGAAGTTAAATGATTTGGCAGGACCATTTGGCAAGTCTGGGGCAGAGTCGAGAATAGAGCCCTGATTTTACTGTTATGCTGTTACAATTCAGTTTATTTTATCCACCAGAGAAAAAGACACATTCCCGTGTACTACTATGTTGTTAACATAACTTACCTTAGGAGATACTTTAATATACAGGTGGGGCTCGTGAAACATGGAGTTTGTATTAAACAGTTAAACTTGGGTATACTGAGTAAACAAATGCAAGTTAAACTCTGAACTTCTTTGAAAGATAATACATTCATAGCTAAAGGTTTTAAACACAGAAATACTTAGCTTTATTGATTAGCTTTTATTAGCTTTATTAATGAGAATATCCTAATTTAAATGCCACTCGAAGCTAGTCTTTTAGAAATGGACAATAAATGCATTCCATACACATGATTGTAATAAAGTTTGCATTAATCTTTATTATCTAGCAGTGGAGTTTTCATTAAAAGTTCTGTCACGTTAGGCAGTGACCAGTATGAAAGAAAAATAACAGTTTATTCTTACTCATTTTTCCCCCCTCAACAGTCTGAATAACTACCGGAAATCCTGGCTGTACAAACTTGGATCTTTCTTTGCTATAATGCATCTTCTAGTTAATGCTGCTTATTCAGGAACATCTTTGTATGTTTCACATTTCAATTATCCTGGAGGAGTGGCAATTCAGAAGTTGCATGAGTTGGTACCTTCAACAGCAGGTATGTAAAGCTGGCTTGAGGTACGTTCGCCTAATTTCAATTACAATTTTTTTTCTGCTAGTATATCTTTACATGTATTGGATGTTACTTCTTCACACTATTTATATGCATCTTTTCTGTTACTATTTCGTTAATTTATTAATCAGAGTGTTCTTAGAAGAATTTTGAAATTGTATTTTGTTTTCTTTGTTTATGTAGACGTCTCTGTTCATATTGATGTGGCTGCAGCACAAACAGGAGTTTCTCGGTTTCTAGAAATCAATTCAGATTGGAGGTATGTTATGAACGAGGTATTTTGATCTGAAGACAGGAGCCTGCTTTTTCCTTTTTTGTATATGCACAGGGGCAAACATCACAGGTATGGTTTCTGGTACAGCATATTTATTAAACCAGGTCAAGAACAACGTGAATCTTCAGAGAATTTTGTTGTGTGCAGTGCTGCCATTTCAGAAATAGAGCACTGCAATGTTTTTTAATTGTTTTGGTTGGCTCTGGTTTGCCTAAATAGCGTAGAATCTTTTAAAGACATCAGAAACAGGCTAAAAACTTGTTAGCTTACTAAAACACCAATACCTTTAATGCAGCTACGTTTGATATCTCACTAGATCTTGTAAAACACAGCTGTAGATGAATACTTTTTGCTCTTGGCAGAACAGTGTATATAATTGTGGGGGTATCTTCTCATTTTGTTTGTTTTTGAATGATGTGTGGCAATGTGAGGCTTATCTGCTTATTAATATTCAAAGTCTATTTTTATGTGGAACATCCTTCACATAGATGGCATTGAAGCTGCTGTTGTGGACTGTCGGTCACATTCATTGGCTCTGAGAGAAAGCAGTTGAGTGCTTTGTTACCATGACCAGCAGCGATGTACAAACAGTTTTAAGAATGAGAATATTGAAATGAATAGTAGGAGACATTTGTGGGATGGCATTGTTTGCTTTTCAGGATGCAGACCAAAAAAAAGGCGTCTTTCTGATTTGTAGGCCTGCCTCTTCAGTTGAAGTGTAGGTTTCTAATTTAAAATGTCATCTTAATGAAAATGATTCAGCAGAAGGTGACACAAAGCCTCACTTCGTACTTGCACAAAACAAAAGCAATATGAGCAGATTTTGGTTTAAGAAGTACTCTGAGCATGGAGTTCTTTTTCCTCAGTTACAGTCTTCAGGATCAGATGAACAAACATAATTTAATTATTGGTATGTTTAGAGATAAAAGTATTTTTGAAGCAAAGAGGAAGAAGGGAAAAGTGTGCTTCTGGGGGAATTATGAAAATCATTGAGCTTGCTATGCCTTGTTTTATTTCTGTCCTCTCTCATAATATTGCGATGGTACAGACAGTTTAAAGCTGAATTGCCTTCACAGTTACCAATCCAATGTTTGTTTCAAATTGTTTTTTGCATGTTCAATCTAGAGAAAGTCTTAAGCCATGAACAGTCAGGAGGAGACATTAAACTATTAGAGTAGAAGTGATAGAACACGCATGATAGCTAAAATGTTCCAATCTTTGGTTTGTTGAATATACTTAAGTACACACACTACTCTAAATACAACTCTACTCTCTAAATACAGTGCCTAATTTCGGTGAGCTTTTTGAGGTGGTGGGTTTTGGGTTGTTTTGGGCTTGCAAGGCTGTAGTGTAGTGGGATTAGAAGGTGAACAAGTAATATCGCTGTCACTGATGGATGTTTCATAGTGTTGCAGCAACAGAGCAGTTTGTCTCTCTCACTTTTATCTTTATTCATCATAAAAAAGCCTCAAGGGAGGGCTGATTCATCATAAAGTTTCACATTAAAAAATCAGGCAAAATCCACAACTGAGCATCATATGCAGGATCATACACTTTGTCTGACAGCACAATAGCACAAAGTTTAGTGGCACCAGCTGTCCTTTTTATCCAAGGAAGTGACAGCCTTTCAGATGGGTGAAAACTAATTTACCATCTTCATAGACTGTGTACATCAGGTGAAAACAGATTTATGGATGCAGTGGCTATGAAGGCTGATGATTCATCAGGATAACTACAATCCATAAATAAAAGTGTCTTAAAGTTAACAGCTTTCAGTGGCATGCTCAGATTAGATCTATTTGCCTCAAGAAAAATGCAAGTGATCCATTATTTTTCTTCAAAGGGTGACTGAAAGAAGCTTGATGCAGATTCTTACACAAAACAGGTGTTACAATCTTGTCTTCAATTAGTGCAGCTTCTTTGAACCAGGAATAAATATGCTGTGTAAGCTTAAAGTATTTAAAAATAATAAAATTCAGAAATGCTTGCAGCCAGATGAAAGGCCTTTTATTTGCTGATGAAGAAAATGCAAAATTAGTAGTTGGTAAAGTTGTTACAAAGTATGCCATTCCTTCTGCCAGTTTGAACGCATGTACCATCCTAAGTGGTATTGTGATCTTTTTGGAAACAGCAGATGAAATTAGTGTGAAATTTTTTTTTTTTTTTAGAATAAGAAAGCACTTGTTCAGTGTGCAAAGTCTAATTCTGCATTATATCGTGTATTTATTGACATCACTGGATTCTGTCAGCCTGGGGTCTGTTCTGGGTTGCCAAAATTTTAGTTAACAATCCACACAAATCCTCTAGTTTGCTGTAGAGTACTTGCTTTAAATATCTTAAATGTTAATGACCGCTATGTCAGGGAGTGTTGTGAAAATATAAATTGAGATTGTTTCCAGTTTTTCACAGAGAATTCAGGCAGATGAGAGGCCAGGCCTGCAAAGACACACGTGGTGAAAGATGCAGCCTGGATTTACTCCTAGGTGCATTTAAGATTATGTAGGGTTGGGATTGAACCACTTCCCTGCCAGTGTCCATGCCTGTAAGAAAAGCCACAGCCTTGAGTAAGTTGCTTGTGAAATGCGCGGGAGGAATCAGGTGCCTAAGAATAGGAGCTCCAAAAGCTGGTAGAAAACAGTTCACAGAAAAGAGCAACAGAAAGGGTGAAGAACTGGGCACTGCTCTTCACCTGGGTTACAGAGCATGGACACTTTTATAGTTGGATGCCTAAGACTGTCTTGTTATAAACAAACTAAAGGTAAGTAACCTCCATCTTAACCTCTGTCTTCTGGACTGTTACCCAGCATTAGTGTAGAACGTTTTTCTGGGATATAGAGCAAAGATTTGAATCCAGGTCTCCCACTTTTGGAAGCACTCTTAACAGTGGTCCATGGAGTGTTTTGGGGTGGACTTATCTTCTTCCCCTTTGAAGTTGTTGGACTGAGGACTCGATCAGGTTGCCATGTCCAATATAAGCATCCTAACCCTTGGGCTATAAATTCCACCTGACTCTTCAGTGAATAAATAAGTAACTATTGTGAGGTAGAACAGTGTCTTCATGAGACAGTGAGGGAGATCTACCTCAATTTCTAGAAAATTAGAAAGGTTCATACAGCTCTGTGAGATAACGAACTCAGTTCTGGGCTTAGATCAGATGGAGAGTGGCTGAACCTAGATCTTTTGCATCCCTGCCAAATGCTTAAGTCACTTGTTTTCTCATCCTGTAAATTCCCTCCACAGCTAGATTGAATATAACTCCTTTTAAGAAACAACTGCCAGTGTACATGTTAAATAGTTCTAGAACTCACTAGTTACTTTATAGATACATTTTTTTTATATATAATTCATATATATATTTAGGTACCTAAACAAGTTTATAAAAGCTGACCCAAAGTGACCTGCCCAAACATGTAGCAGATCAGGGAACTGAACCCAGAAATAACAAGTGCCAAGTTAATACTATAATTGCCAGGCTGTTCTTTCTTTCCTACAGTGTTCAAGGAATTCTTTTCCCTGCTATTCTCTGAGGCTGCTGCTTTAATGTATGACTACCAGAAGAGAAAGGTTTCTGCGAAAGTGCTTCATAACATTTTTTTTAATTAAAAAAAGGCAGGAAAAAAAAAAACAACCCACCGAAAAAAACCCACACTTATCCAAACCACAATTCTTGTAGAGTAAAACTTAAAAATTAGTCCAGTTTTCTACAGTCTTAGGCTTTGGTGTTCTTTTTCCACAGAACTCAAATCGAGGACTAGTGAGAAATTTTCTAGGAGTCCTGATTTCTATCACAATAGCAGCAGAAAGACTTGCATGGAATGACTGGCTCCCTAAACTCTTTAAAAGTACTGTTTCCTCCTCCAGTACTGGTTAATTTAATCAAGAGATGAACTGTAACATTCATAGTTATCTTTTGTGTTTCATCTTGGATGCTACATGCCCTTGCGATAATGGAGATGTTTAATAGGTAAAGAGAGGAATGTAAATAAGCCTTCTTTATTCTTTACAGGTATGACAAGAGAGAAGATGTTAAACCAGGAGATCAGTTGATGTTTTCTTACACACACATTCTGATGGAAACAAACCCTCTTCAAATATCACATTACAAGACAACCCACAGGCCACTGGCAAATATACCTGGCATCAGTAAAATTGGGTTGAACCTTACTGCACTACCTCCTTTTACTTTAAACTTGAAACCAAAATTAGTACTGTTGGAAAAACTTCCTCTATCATCTTGACTGTGAATTTTAAGTAAGTCTTTTGATGTAATTTTGCTGATGACTGAATAATGTAGGACAGCAGCAAACTGTCATTCCAGCACTGCAATTCAGCTTCTGTGGAAAGGCATGGAAAATCTTTGTACCGATTGGTATTTAGCTCTGTCCTGTTTCTTCCATAAATATTGCAATGCATTCCTAGTCAGTATATACTTGAATACTGAGTTGTATTGTTAGATATGTTTGAGAGGCTACCTACAAGTTTAGTGGTATTAGGTAAAACCTGTCTACTTGGTTTGGGTAGCTGTCTGTTTCATAACGTAGCGCAGGTATGTCCTAATTGTCCTATATAAGATACATAATGGAACAGGTTTGTTCTGCGGCAATAATTTGATATGTAATCTGTGTGTGCAAAGATGTATTACTCGATGTATCTGCAGGATTGTAACCCCCTCAGTTGTCAGATTGCCTGTGTGAAACGTAATGATGTTATCAACATAGGAAAGCCATATTCATTGTAGCTTCATCACAATACCTAATTGTGCCCTGTAGCCTACCAAACTAATTAAAGTTTCGCTTAAAAAGCAGTTGGACCTCTTGACAAGCACTGTCTCATAACAGATTTGAGTATTAAAGGGTGGTTATCTTTATTCCAAGAGTTCATGAATAAGCAACAACTTGGATTTCACAGGAAAAAAAAAAGAATTTTTAAAATAACGTTTCCTTCTTCTGCTGCAATGATATTATCTTAATTTGCAGTGCAAAAATTTACCTATGAAAATATTCACTTGAATACACTTTAAGAAGATAGGTGCTCTTTTCCTTTTTTTATTAAGTAGTCCCTTTGGAAAGGAATAATCTAATGTGCCATGTGTTGCATTCTATAAACTAGAATAAGATAGCATGCTCTGTAATCTCTTCTTTATTAGATATTTTTGTAAAGGATGTCTGCCTAGATTGCTGAATGAAGAAGTTAAGGGGTAAACTAAGGAAAAAAAGTTGGAATTTTGGTTAGGGCCAATTGTAATACGACAGGAGCTCCATTAGTTAAAAAAAAATCAGTATTACTGAAATAATAATGGGCAGAAAACTCTTCCTTGCTGACTGAAAACTCGAGTGAAAAATTCTTATTGAAAAAAGTGGGGGTTTTTCGTTTGGTTTTTTTTTTTTTTACTACTCTTAAAGCGTGCTTCATTCAGGAACTATATTTACCTGTGTAGATCTCAGTTTTTAGGTCCATGTCTTTATCCTCTAGACTGTGTATCAGAGGAACTGATCTGGTGGGGTGGAGCCTGCTCCCCTGTGGGTGGCTGTTGCTGTTGCAGGCTTCCTCAGGCTGAGCAGCTCTGGCAAAGGCAACCTGCAGAACTTGTTGGTCCAGTCTCTGGCTGCTCTTGAAATTGAAATCACTCAAGTATTATCTATTTGACTTGTCTTTGGAAGAAAACTCAGCTTCCTCCAGAGCCAATTTGAACATCAAACAATTCACATGAGACAGAAGGAAGTACATGTGCAAATAGCTGAGAATTTGGAACAATACAAAGGAAAACGTTTGAGTAAGGATGTAGGCCCTTATGTTAAGCCTAATCATTGACTTTACGTAACTCCCCCACACTGTAATCCACAACTCAAGAACCTAAACTAAGATTTATCCTGCCCAAGCGTAGACAAATGCCTGCACTGCTGAAGTTAGGTGTATATCCAGCTTTCCAAATCCCTGGTTGTCAGAATCCCTCTGCAGAAACAGAAAAAAACTAGGGCTATTATGCTTGTAACATAGGCATCTCATGCTAATGCCTGAAGTGGCACAGAACACGTGGACATTAGGCATCTGAAGAGTTTAATTTTGCTGAATGTCAGACACACAGAGCTGATTGATTGGGTCCTTCCACAGACTTGGGTTCTGGTGTCTGGGTGCTACCAGTTGGACTTAAACCAGTGATGATGTTCAGCTGCAGTAGCAGTGTGTACTGCTGCTCACAGCCTCACTACTGATGAAAAGAGACGCTTCAGCTCAAATTGGCCTGTTTAGTGTATTTGTTTGGGGTAGAGAAAGGTAAAATGCATACAGGGAGACAGGAGAGAGATACTGGATTGCAGTTTTGAACAGTGTCTGAAGTTCACTTACGTCCTGTTGCATCTTGCTCTGCATATGTGGTTCCTGAAAAGTGCTTAGTTTTAAGATCTGCAACACGGTTGGGTTTGTACACAAAGGGCTAGATCATGACCCATACAGTGCATGCAGCACCGTAGCACCACTGGCTGTATGACTGCTGTGACAGGACGGGTAACCCCCCCAAACATAGGGCAGGAGTGTTACGGTAGCCCACGCCCTGAATAGGAGGGGGCATCTGTCACACCGGGGTGAAGATTACTGCAGCTTTTCCCCAAAGGCTGTTTTCAATAAACAAACAGTCCTTGGAATAGGCCATTTCACATATTCCCTTGGTGAAACTGGGTACACATTCGGGCAAAGAAAACTGAGATTGAGCTGCATCTCCTACCGCAGCTGTTCTAGGACGATTCCTATCTTCCTGAATACTTCTAGTTCTTTCCATAATGCTTAGGAGCTTGAAAGTCGATACAAGATTTAAGCACTCATTTGCTGTATCTCAATTTCAATGCATGTGTGCGTATGTTTCCCTTGCATCCAAGAGCACTTTTTCATGCATAACAGAAGTTGGACAGAAGTCTTGTGCTGCCTTCCTCGCTTTATTACCTGTGCTCATTCTTAAATACTCCCCTTCGCCACCTCCCCCAAGAGCTTTCCTTGTAACTGAGTATTCAAAGAGTCTTTCTTGTACGAATGACTTCACTGTCTGTTCGCAAGAACAGAACAAAACCACAAGCGGTTTATCACCCATGTAAGCAAGACTGTTTAGCCACAGCCTTCTCAGTTAGCTGGTTACATAATTAGTCTCAGCTATGTCTTAAATGAAAGGTATCGCTATCTGCTTAACATATGACACAGAAGATTAAGAGGGTGTTTGCAAAAATTCCTAAAGTTAAATGACAAAGAATACCTCCGTGAAGGGCCTTTTTTAAATTTAAATATATGATTCTAAAACGTAAAGGAATTGATCCATTTTGCATGCAACTACTTACTTTGTATCAGCCCTTTAGATCAACGTGAGCAACTACAAATACTTTCCATTGTTCATTTCAGACCTTTGTTTATGATAGCAAAGACAGCCAGTGTTTCTTCTGGAATTCTACATCTTACTATCACGGGCAGTCTTTCACTAATTCTGCTTTATTTCAGCTGCAACTTGCCCTTGGTTCTGTACCAAGGCTTGATTTGTGTCCAGTTATGTCAAGTGTAAGGTAAAAATGCTGTCTGAAATGGACTCCATCTTTTCCTTTAAAACTGCCAATTTATATCAAGAAATTGGAAGAAGGAATTGGTTCATACAGGGGAGAGAGAGAAAAAAAAAAAGCAGGGACTGCTTAGGCATAGATCTAGCCCTTGGAACCCAAGCTGATACCTGAGTTGGGGACATCGCTGTGGTTACCATTTCTGGTTGGCATATTCATTTTATGAAACGAAGCAGTTTTGGGTCAGTTTTGCAAGGACACCAAGAAGGTAAAGAATCACTCTTTCTTGTCGCTAAGAATAAAGCAAAGGATGAATATATTTTTGGAAAGACTAAAATGCTTAGTTTATAAAATCTAAATAATTTGTAATTAGAAAGTGTTATTTGCTAATAATATGTTTATTTTTCCTGTGTTTGGAGATACCTAACTGCAAGTTTGTTATGGTCAGTTCTGCATAGTGATGGAAAGAAATGCTGCTTTAAGGGACAGATCTCTCAACAACTGTGAACATCTACTTTGAGCTTGTCATCTATATCTGCATTTAATCAATCACATCCTTATGCTAGAATTTAAACTGTTCTGGACTGAGATTTTGGTTCTTTGTAAATTCAGAAGCTGTTCTTGGGGAGCAAGGAGAAGCTATGAGTATTCCTAGTAAATGCTCACTGGCCAAATTCTGCAGTCAAACAGGTTTACTTTGTACTGCACTTTTACTTGGTGGGTAAGGAAAGAGGCCAAATGGAAAGGGGTGACATGGGGGGAGCATTATCACAGGTTTCCGGAGCATAATACAGATCTCCATAGATACTTTACATTATATACCCTTCAAGAGTGGAGTTCTTTGAAAAGGCTGTTGCAGATCTCTACTTCTTCCCCTTCCTGTCTTTAGTACTACAAGATATTTCTTGCTGCAGTGTGTAACTAGTTGTTACCTGCCTACTCTTAAAAGAAGCAAAAGCTGCAAGATTCTTATGATGACACAGAGTATCATCTTTAGTACCATCTACACTTTACTTTTTATGCTAAGAGGAAAAAGTCTGCTTAGTAAACTTATTCTAAGTTGCTACTGTTCTGAAATTAACTGTTTAAATAAAATAAGTATCACTGTTGGAGGTTCACCATATCATTACGCATTAGGGAACTGTCTGCTTGCTGCAGGGATTGTTCCAGCACAAACTCAGCATGACGAAAACTCCCACTGTTAACAGAGCTTGTGCTTTATTACAGTCTGAGAGACAGTAATGTAAAAATAAGGGAGTTTTCTATACGTTACAAATATGAGAAAGGTTGGAAAATAAAAAAGAGGAAGTTTTAGCAATCACTAAGAATTTATATTAAAAATAATAAAGTAAACCCAACACAAAACCCACCCACTCAGTAACTTACCTCAATACTTCAGTGAAAGCTTTCAGTCCTTCTTTTGAAGCCATTCTTTTCTCAAAGGCGTACCTGAACTGAAGATGGAGATGCCCCCATAACTCCTATAGAAGGATCAAGGCTTACATACGAAAAATAGCAGCTTTGTGCTTTCAGTCTCTTGTATTTTTACTTAAATTTTTAAGAATCACATGTTTCAATTTTAAGGCCTTTTGGGCCGGCATATTATCTTTAAAAAAAAAAATCTAACGTAATTATTAATTCTTAGCCAAGCTGATACTGAAACAGTGTGGGCTTAAGAACTAAGCCCTTCAGAAAAAAGGAAATTGCAGGTACAAATAAAGTAGACTAACTGGTAAAATTTTACTTTTAAAAATAGTTACTAGTTCTCATGCTCTCAGGAAAAGTTTTAACAAAAAGCATGACTATACAATTAAGTATCCATATGAAGAAGATGCAAACTGGGGGCTACAAAATGTCATCACTTCAACTTTCCACATGAGAGTTACATAGGAGCTACAGTAAAGACTGCCTTCAGAGGAGCCAAGCTGCTTGTTTCCAGAGGACTGGCATTTTCAGGTAAGCTTGTTTACTGCCAGAACTCCTGCTGGTATGATGTGGCTCTACAATGCTTTAAGCCGAAGGCCATATTTACACTCAAGCCTTGAGTGAAAATTATATCACTTGTTTAAAAAGAAAAAAAAAAAGTTTCTTCATCCTCTACCTCCCTCTCTACTGGTTTGGAGAGATTAAACATCTCCTTTACAAAGGTCAAGGTTATATTCACAGTTAAGATGTAGGGGAAAAAAATGGAGATAATAATTAACCAGTAACCATTTAAACATGTTTCCCAATAAGCTGCTTCAAACTCACCTAGTTCGAACTATACATAAACTAGAACAAATTGTTTTATTACTGCAGAAAAAACACGTGCTGTTCTCATTTAACCCTAGAACAACAAAGAAACGCTGACTGTTGATAGAATTAAGTTACCTTTTAAAATACTGGAGACAAAATGCAGTACTAGTTCTTCCCAAGTACACTATATAATAATTTACTTAAATAGTACAGGTGTAAACATAACTGATGGAACAATTGAAATACCTGAAACCATAAAACGTTTAGAGAAACATCACGTGGAAACCAAAGCCACCTGGGGAAGAATTCAACAAGTTTTCCTGACGTTGAATAGAACCAGAATCCAGGCTTAAGTCCAAAGAACTAAATGGAAAACCAGTCTTTTCACATGCTATGTTCTGTGGTATATTTATGGTTACAGTTGTATCAATTGATTTTTATTCAATGGTTGTCTTAAATCCATCTAAAATAAAAGGCAGTGTTGACTACCACTAGAAAATTGCAAATAAAATGTTTAATTTCAGAAACTGAGTTCACCATTTATAAATACACTAAAACATAGTAAATGCAAAATTAGATTAGGCATAGGTACAGTATTTTAACAAAGCTACAACTTTTCTAAAAGGTCATAGGCAAATGATGACTTGTTTCCCAAAAAGTATTCAATGAAAACTGAAATGAGAAGATTAACCTTTCTAGAGTTAAAAAACCATGGAGAACGTTCCTTTCAAATTAAAATGCTGGCTATTTTTTTCCATCTTATTTGAAGTTTTGAGGGCTCTAGATCCCATTTGCCTGATGGACACCAACAGTTAAGAATCAACCCTACTACATAAAATTCTAAGCAGTGCACCATATCCATAAGGCTATTACTGAAAATCAGAAGATCAGTTACTTCTGTACTAGGAGCTTTAAGACAGGCTGTTCTACACAATTGAAATTACATTAGGAGTAAGGGCTCAATTTTTACAATAGGGAACCTTATAGTTTCGATGCACTAAAGATTAGAAAAGGCTTTAGAATGACATTGGAGTCTTCATGGTAAATTTCTTGCCTTTTTTGTACACGGCATTAAATAACAAGCATTAATTCACAAACTTTGATAAGACTTTCAAAGAGCTTTTATAAATACCCAGAATATTTCTGTAGTTCAGTTAAAATGTAAAACCTGAACAGGAGAACCCAGAATGGGAAGTTTTACTACCGACTGCTGTATAACTGACATTCCTTATCTCAAATTTAAGATTTATTTTCAGATACTAAGTCAATGGCCTCCTGTAAACACATCTTCCTCAATAACTCTTCTTAATCCTTTAAGTACTTTAGGGCTTGCAGTTAAGAACACCACATGATAAAAAGACAGCTTGAACCCCATCTTTCATGTACAGCTTTCTTTTGACAACTACAAAAGCTGTTTTGTTGCAATTAAAGCAATGTTCAACTAAAATACAGTACCTGGTTTATGGTTTTTACATAATAATTGAATAAAAAACTACAGAATAGAACTGTTTACATCTTTTTTTTTTTTGCCATTCTATTAAAACAAATGACTGAGCTTTTTTAAAGTTCATTTACAATTATGGATTAAAACCTACATAATTTTGTATAATTTGACAAGACAGGCTATCTCTAGTGTGAACTTTTAAAAAACATATATACAATATCTGGCCTGAAGTACTATGAATAAGGCACATGTAGACATATTGAAAGCTGAAAAAAATGAAACTAAAATTTGGAATTATAGTCACTGATTAGATGTCATACATGGCCCCTATTGGAGCAATTTAACAATCCGAGTTATAGATAGTTAATATCCAGTGAGCAACAATAGATTTAGTCTAGCAGTTTGTTCATTAGTTTCAATACTGGAAGTATATTAAAGGAAGATTCACTTTCAAAAAGATAAGCTTTTCAAAGTGTTCAATCATTAACCTTGACTGACTAAAGTTGTTGCTTTCATTGGATGTATTGAACAATCTCTCTGAAGGAACAATGCTTGGTGGACAACCCAAGAACCTGACAGCCAATTTTGACAGTACTGGCCAAGACGACTTCTTAAAGTTCCAGTAAGTTAAAGGATCACAGTTATGCTCAAGCACTTCTTCCTCCAAGTAAGAAAGCACCATTTCCTCTGGTAACTTTGCTCTCTCTTTCAGGTCTTTTGTTTTCTTCATGTCACCCATGAGTGACCAAAGATTATCTTCCCCATATGAATTTGTAGATGGTGAACCTATATCACATCCATTGGAAACAGGTTTATCATCATCTGAGGTAGAACTCATTATTTCCAGCTCCCTGATTAAGTCTTGTTTATATTGTTCAGCCTCCTCTTCTGTAAATAAGGATGTTTTATACCGGGGATCCAGAAGTGTAGCAAAAATGTACCTTGGATCATGAAGCGTGGAGGACAATCTACTCACCATAGCTTCTTTCAAAGATTTCAGCATAGTATCTATGCCCATTGTTTCCTCAAATAGCATTTCTATTTTCCGGTTAAGTATATGAATCATTGGAATCACTTGGCTTAGAGTAGACATGTGTGTACTCATCTCCCTACTTGCAGCTTCGAAAGGTTTGAGAGCATGACACACTGACTGCATGACTTCCCACTGATCACAACTTATTAGCTCCCGAAAGCTGCACTCTATTGACATTTCATCAATTGCTCTTTTCTGTTCGATAAGACGTTCAAGCATATGAAATGATGTATTCCACTTTGATGGAACATCTTGTATTAGCTGATGCTGAGGCAACTCGTACTCTTTTTGCAACTCAGCTAACTTCTCTTTTGCTTTTGCTGACCGATGGACGCGTTCACAGATCTTTCTTGCAATACTAAGCAAATTCTGAACCATTCTCTGGCTTTTAATAGCCTCATTTACAATGACATTAACAGTGTGACTAAAACATTGTACACTTGAATGATCACCTTCATTTAAAGTTTTTTCTATACTCTGATTATCAGTAACAGTAATCCCGATCTGAAGGCCAATGGAAGTAATCCATGTTTCCCACCAGTACTCTAACTGCTTTTGAATACTGATTCCATTGTAGTCACAATCTATCTGTGATACATTTAATAGTGCTGAACAATGGTAATCCTCACACTGTGGTCGAAATGAAGACTCAAATGTTACCCAATGAGCTGTCAGGGTCAGATATTCTCGTGTTTGGTTGCTCATCCATATTCCAGATGTAAAATGGATCACTCCACTTTCAGCTTCTTTAAGATGTGAAATAATTATTTGTTTTACATTATCATACATATCTGGAATTGCTGTCCTAGAAAAGTAAGATGGAGAGGGTAAAGAATACTGAGGTTGCAAGTATTCAAGCAGCCTGTTAAAGCCAATGTTGTCTACAAAAGAATATGGCTGAAGGTCAAGTGCAATCATTTCGGCTACGAGACTTGTGATTTTTTTGGCAACTGGGTGAGAGTCACAAAACTTGTCATTGGTTTCATCAAAATTTGAAGATCCTAATAATTCTGTGCTCAGTGGCATGTGATTATCCGTAGATGAGGATAATACTGTCTCTGAGACATCAGTTTTCAATACATTGTTATGAAACCGCTGCAAATGTCTTAGAAGGCAACTTGTGCCTAGATTTGTTGGCTTTTTCCCCCTACTTATTGTACGTCCACAGTGCATACATACTACTTTTGTTGAATCTGCAGAACAAATTGAAAAGTGATTCCACAGTTTTGAGGTCTTCTTACTATTAACAGGAAATATAATTTGATTATCATGTGTAACCATTGTAGGCAAGTCAGTCAACTTTGAGGATGAACATTCTGCAGAAGCCAAAGTGGCGTAAGGAGAATTTGCCAAACTCACATCAAGAAAGCTCTTTTGGTTTCCAATTACATCGGGATGGCGTCTATATAGATGTCTCATCAAGCAGCTTGTGCCCACATCTCCTTTTTTACCACGACTTATCATACAACTGCAGTATCTACATACTGCTTTTAGACTGTCTGCAGGTGACAGTGAAAAGTGATGCCAAACTTCTGATTTAAGCCTTTTCATAATCCTTTTATTTTGCTGAAATACAGCGGTAGGTTCAAATATTAGTGGACCTAATCCCTCACACTGCTTCTCAGGAGAGGAAACAAAGGAGACTTCACCTATATCATCAGAAGATGACAGCATTGAGTCTTCTACTAGAGCATCTCCAGAAGAGAGATTAGTATGGATCTCCTCAGAGATTCTGTCTGGAGAAGAAGAAACAGAAGTTGATTCTTTCATTAGTTTTCCAGGAGAGGATGACATAGAATTCAGATCACTATCTGAGGGTAGTAAAGAAGGCAACAAAGTTGGAGGTGCAGTGTAGAGAGGTGGTATGCTGGTACCACCCCCATTCTCTTGCAGGACAATAGAACGATGGGCTCTCCACATGTGTCTTATTAAACAACTCGTTCCCAAGTCTTTTCCATTTTTTCCTCTACTGAATTCATTCATGCAGTGGATGCAAACAGCTTTAGAATTATCTAGAGGTGACAAATAAAAGTGTTTCCAGACAGCAGATCTCCTTCTGGAACCTGATGTGCTCTTTGGAATTACAACAGTTTTTTCTGCTACATTCTCCACAGTGTCATCGTACTGGTTGTTGGGTAGCTGTGGAGATGACCCAACCATGACTTCTTCTTTGCTGCACTTTTCAGAAACTGAGAGATCTGATATTTCTTCAGAAGAAACAATAGAAACAGATTCCTCAATTATTCGATCGGGCGACGGTATTTTAGAAGCCATTTTCTTGACCAGTTTTATAGGGGATAACATAGAACTCAGATCGCCAACATCTGCGGACTGAGGTGGCAGTAACAACGTAGGTGAAGAAAAGGAGGATATACCTGGCATACTTCCATTTTCTTGAATTAGTACAGTGGGATGGGCTCTCCTCACATGTCTCATGAGACAACTTGTACTGAGGTCCTTTTCATTTTTACCCCTGCTAAATTCTTTCATACAGTACATACATATTGCTTTAGTGCTATCTCTAGGAGATATAAAAAAATGGTTCCAAGCAGGCGACTTTTTTCTGGAGCTTATGTTTCTGCTAGAAAGGAGGCTTTGTGTCACAGCTTCCATTGCTACATCATACAGCGTACTACTATATTGAGAAAAAAGAGATCCATAATCATCTTCATTTTCTGTAGATAAATATTTGCCAGGGTTGTTGGTAATGAAGTTCTTTTCTTTGTCTTCTTGTTCATCACTGCTGTCCACATGTTTGAAATCATCTTGTTCTGTCTTGATATCCATTCTTTCTAGAGTACAGTTAATGCTGTCTTCCTCTTGCTCTACTTTTAAGTTATTGATTTTACCCAATACAAAATTACCATCCATTCTGGGGGAACCTGCTTTACTCTTGTCCATGGATGACAAATTCTTCTTGCCAAGTCTTCATTTATTAATAAATACAGATAATTTAAAAGATTATTTAAAATTTGATTAAAATGATTTATCTTGTATACTGAATGCACAAACACAAATGTGCATATGTGTTAAAATAATCTCTGGTTTATGAATTCTGTATCCGTGTTGTGCATAAGCAAATATGATTAGTCATAAAAATGCATTTAAGAATTATAGACTTAAAGGAATCTCATTTTTTCCTTAGGATCAGGACATTTCAGGTCATAGATGAATGTTCTCCAAGACAGCTACTGTTAAATGCTTCATGTTGTAGACGTAATCCTAAAAAACAAATGTTCTATTTTCTTGTTGAAGGAAGCTGTTCTGTTCATCTTGACTGGGCAACTGCAATTCTTTTGCACCATCTACAAATAAAAAAAATCAGAAGACAAAGTTAACTAACACACTCTATATAACTATAGTAAAGATGAACTGAAAACATGCGCTAAATGTTCTGTGTTTTGTTTTGGTTTTTTCCTTTGAGATAAAAACAATTCAGTGTACTATTGAAAAAAAGAAAAAAAACAACATTTACTCAATACATTTATTGTGGGCAAATGCATGTCTACACATGCAGCTCTCGTTCAGCTTTGGCAAAATCCAGATTCCAAGCATCACTTTTGTATTTGCTTAGACATACCTATGCCTCATCCCACATCCTAATTCAACCACTGCATAATCATACATACACACATAAATATGCAAACACATACTATATAGGTGTCTGTATCTACAGATACGTATGAAGACAAGCAGGCATTTAGTCATGTTAGCACAGAAATACGTACTTAAAACCAAATGTTAAGTTACACTCTTGTACATGTGAGCCCTTCATTACTGACAGCAGTGTTTAAAAGTACAGTATTTTACAAGAAACCTCTGTAAGGGTGTTCAGTTTTTACTCACACTAATCTCTCTCTGTTCCTCTGGCCATAGTCTCACATGGTTATATTCATGCCATAACACTCCCAGACAACCATACTATAGAAACAAGCTACTTCTAGAGTTTCACAATTAAAACCTGAAATGCTTCATTTAGGATAACTGGGCTATGCAAATGCCATGTATACACTAAGGTCTCCCAAAAGCATAACATCACTCGGAAGCAAAGATTACATACAGTTATATATGCTGGTGCCTAGTGCAGCACTGCCAGCTCAAGTTCCTCACATACCCAAGGGTTATACTAGAAAGCCCATTTACACCAAGATAGCTCATTTCCCTCATGAGTAAAGATTTCCCCCACCAACAATTCCAGTAAAAAGAGTAGATTTTTGAAGTATAGCTGCATACAAATCACAGGGCAACAACAGGCTCAAAAACCAGAACCCCCCACCGGCCCCACACAAACCTGAAAAAGCTATCTGCATTTGTCAGCCACTTTTTTTTTTTCCTTTCCTTGTTTTTACTACACCTCTATCAGAACTCTGAATTTTGCCAAACCCTTTCTCACTTATTCTCTTGTGTCATTAATGTAGTTATTGGTACCTTCATTCAAGATAACATTTTTTGACCACACAGCTGATGCTACAACATGCACTCCAATTTGTACAAACTGGATTTTATAGGACTCTTTCTCCCCAGCTGGAGACAAAATACAAATTCGAATCGGTTACTTTAAAAACTTCTCACACAATTTTCATGTGTTACTCAAACACAAGAAGGATTTCGGCAGACAAAAGGTGAAATTAGCCATAGCTACAAGACACATAAAAAAAGTCTAGGTTGTACTCACATAGACATTTCCCCCCCTGTACCAATACTAATGTCATATTAGCTTTGTAACCTATTTTAATTAATATTTCTCTGAGGTCTGTTTACAAGAGAGATCAGGAACGCTTATTTTCTGTGGATTTCAGACTTCTGTAAAGCCTACTGTAGCCATAGCTTACTTTCTTTTCTAGTGCAGGGGAAGGGGCAATCAGCTTATTGCAGCTATTTTAAGAAAAGGGTGATGGAACAGTCAGAACTTGCAAAGAGGAAGGCAGTAACTCTAGTTTTCTTTCTGTGGAAGTTTTAGTATTTGTGCTCTGCCTTTCTCTCTCCTCAGAAAAAAAAAAAGATGTTTTCAGACACCTAAAGATATATGAGGGTTGAGCATGAAGAACATCAGTTCTAACAAAGCGAGGGACTTGAACAAAAAGAAAAACCTTAAATTTCTAGAAGAAATTTAACACTTCTTCAATTTAACATTTCTTCTTCTAGAAGAAATTTAACACGCTACACAGCACTTTCCGCAGGTTTGTGGAATCACATCTAAGAACAACTCTGGCAGCAGAGACTAAATTCACATCACTCGGTATAAAATTGAATGAAACGCAAGTTAGTGATCACACACATATTGACGATATGGAAGCATGCGCATCTGGGACAAGAGAGTGAGAGTAAGATAGTCAACATTTATTAACAGAGATCAGTCTAAAAGGATTTTTTTTTTCATCTTTATTTCAATCTAATCTGTGAATTTGGAGCTTGTACTGCAAACAGGAAAAGCAAGAATATATAATAAGCTGTTGTGACTTAGGATCACAGAATAGAAAGGCTCACAAGCAAGTGACTCCATGAAGAGCTTACAGAACATAAATTATGCATGTAAGTGCCAAGTTACAGTAAGCACATTACAGATTCCTAGCTAGATTCGCACAAAATACATGCATACATCCATTGGAATCTGGTTCTGATGAAGTTGTGCACAGTTTCTTTGCCTCAAAACAGGTAATCACATCTCTAGCCTGCAATTGCTGTAATTTCTTAACTACGCAAAAACAGTTCTAGGCTTTGAACAGAAAAATCCATGGAGATGCTTCACTTGTCCCTGTCCTGATAAGCAGTTACTGCTTAACACAGCTAAGTGGGTAAGGTAGCTGTGATGGGAAGATTTGGAACCCTGATAAATGAGACCAGTTGCAAACTTCATAACAATACTTAACTAGATTGACATTCATTAACAATACACATTGCCAATGGTTAAGTTCTTAATCATTATCAGCCATTATCACTACATATTCAAACAGTTAGGCCCTAATCATCTTATCGTAAATTAGCTTTGAGTACACAATACCACTGAGCTGATTCCACGTAGTTAAATACTGATGGCTATGGTCCTTGATGGTCTGAGTGCTGAAGTTGAGGTGAATAGGTGAGTGCGCTATTTGGACTCTGAAGCAGGAACCGTGGTGGTAGACTTCTTTCTTCCTATTTCTCCTTGCTGTCGCTGGGTGCTTTTAATGCTCATAATCTCCTCCACCAAAAAAAAAGGGTGTGGGAAGCAATTTCATTTGCTCCTGACATTATTTATCTTTTCTTTAGGACCAGAAACTGTTCTGGTTCCACCAGAAATCTTTCCTCCTTATTCTGTATCCTTTGTTTTGGCTTGCAGATTTTACCACTTGAATTGTTGATTCATGTTTTTCTGTCCCCTATTTGTGCAATTAAACATAGGTCTCCCTTTGCAGCTATATATTATTTCTATACTTATGCTTAGTTGTGATACAAAATGCTTTCATGCTGTTAGGAGGGTTATGCTATTAGCAGTGTTACAAAGTACTTATATACTGTGGCTAGTTACACTATTTTAGTGTACTTATGACTGAGTTTAAGACAATAAAACATTAATTATATCTTGTCCACTTTATGACTGTTACAGGTCTCTGGCTACATAGTTCGTATTTTTCTGGGCACTGTTGCTGCCTTCTAGGAATGCAGAATAGCTGAGATTCTTAGAGAAGACTCGTTAGGGCCACTAGATCACTTCCTGGGAAATCCCCAAAGTTGGATGCCCCTTAGAAGATTTTGCATGTATTCTTTTTCCATTTTCTTTCAAACTTCTAAGCATGATCTCTGTTGCTTTGAATGTTACTACATCATAGTATAAAATTAAGTCAAGCTCCCTCCCTTCAAACACCCTTGAAGGTTCAACCCCAATTTTCTTTAGAATACAGTCCCCAAAATGCTCAAGATTAGAAAGACAGATATGTTTTTCATCTCCCCCTCTCATGCCAACTCTACGTAAGAGTCAGTCTGTTTTAAAAACAAACAAAACACTCCATCCTATTTTAAAATTTTACAGTAACCTAGAACAAAGTATGAATTCGGTTATGACCACCTTTGCATAGCTTATTTACCCTTGGACACAAGCTACTCGAAGTTAAGGACTACTGCTAAACAAACAGGATAGTCAAGGAGAAGGAAAATGTTTTCAAAGATACAGAAGGCTACAGGCAGTGAGCTCAAAATTAAAATGATTTATGCCTTTGAAATCTCCTCAGTTAGATACAGACAAGCAGTGAAACAAAGAGAATTAAGAGTAACCTTGCAACAAAAGTCTTCAAAGAAAATAAATGGAACTAGAGAACAATTATCGACTCAAATGTACTACTCTAGACTATTAGCTCCTGAGTGGCTGTAGACAGTCAGTGGTTTGCTGTGGTAAGAAGCCTGCAGAAATATTTTATAAGATTTTCCATTCAAAAATGGGATTACTGAAAGCATATGGTGGTTGACAAGAAATGTCAGGAGAATGTCACTGATCCAAAGAGTGCCACAGCAGACTCCCATGACCAGAAGAAATCGATGCTGAAGGGGGGTGGGGAAAAGGGAAACACAGGTGTCTTGAGATTGCAGAGACACCCATTAACATACAGAGAAGTATGAAAAGTATGCAAGAACACTGAACCATGAGAGATTATTTGTTTGTAAAGCGGAGAGTGGCCTGCAAGCTTTAAACAATTTTAGATTCTAGGTTGAGTAGTCAGGCAATAATCATGGACATGATTATATTACAGAATCTTAGTGCAAATAATAGTCTAGAGAAAGTAGTTTAAAACAAAAAAGCCTTTAAATTATTATACAAGTGCATATAGTATAAATACAAACACACACACCTCCAAAATGCAAGAGTAGTTACTTCAGAAAAGATGCAAAATGTGGAGACAAAGTGAAAGCAAAGCTATTTACTCATTTTAAAAAAAAAAGCAAAAGTAGTGACAGAGGTAGGAGGAGGTACATAAAAGCACATTAAAAACAATTTGCACAAATGGATGTCAGTTTTAGAATGAATAGTGCTAATCTTGTTTATTTTTGGAAATCTACAGGCATCATTAAGAACATAAAGTCAAGCAATACAAGCAACAAGGAGGAGACATTTTAAGAAATTATTAGCTTCCACTTCAACGGCAGGTACTATGCTGATTAAAAAAAAAAACAAACAAAAAACCCAGACAACTCAACAAAACCTGAAAACAAAACACACATCCAAAAACCTGTAACAATAAGCAGAACATATTTTTATAAATATATAGCCTAGATGAACCTTATTGCTTTTCAAAGTTACAAATCCCTTGAAGAAGGAAAACTAAGAACAGTGACTTCTTTTTATAGAAATTTCCTATGACAAAGTATCAGTACTAGCTCACCCATAAAGAACTGAGGAAGTTTGCAAGATACTCAGCAATTAAAATGAGATATTAGAAGAGACTGCAAAATTAGCATGTTAGTCACACTCTGAAACGAGGTGGGTCCTACACTCAAGTCTCACTGAAGCTCACAGGAATCTGCACATACGTACAAGCATGAACTAGTGGATGCAAGTGTAATTGGGATCAAAGTACAGAAAGTTAGGCTTAATAAAAGAAACAAGTTGTTTTGGACCTCATGAGAGCTGTTGGGAGAGAAAAAAAAAAGGGGGAAGGTAAAGCCATCTTTACTATTCCGTTACTTTTCCAGCCACCTGAAAGGCAGATCTTACATTAGCCGATAACTGTTGTGGTTTTACAAAGGTATTCTCTCCAACTTGCAAAATATGTCCACGACCCCAAACGCGCCATCTGGACACAAGAGAGTAACGTGTGGAAACAGCACCACCAATACTGTATATTGCTCCTTGTTGACAGGAATAGTCTTCACCCTAACCAAATACTAGAGCAGAATATAACAATTACAACAAGTAATATTAGACATTTTTATTAATCTTACATGAAAGAGTTGAAGTTTATAGGAATCTGGGTACTTAACAGAAAATTTGTAAAAAAAAAAAAAAAAAAATCGGAGAAGCATATGTTAATGGAAGGGGAAACATCATAACCAAAATCATATCTAAGTCAATTAGGAAAAAAAAACAAAAAACAAAAAACCAAAAAGGGCATACTCAGAAAAATAAAAGAAAAAAAAAAAGACAGCAGCTATTACTGTTATAAGTGCTTTCTTTTACTGGAGAGAAAAACCCTGATGTTAGAAACTGAAAGTATTTTTATTTAAAATTTCAACTATTTACTATGCTTTTTTCTCTACTTATATCTTAAAAAAGTGATATATGGAAATAAAAAAAATACAACATTTTTTAATATTGGCTGAGAAAGAATATCTAGGTTTAGCTCTTGTTCTGTCACAAACTACTGGTCTTGCAGAAGTCTAAGTTTCTCCCTCCATAACCCCCTCCCAATTAGGAGGGCTGTAATATTTTATCTTTCATCTATTGTTTTTGTTCCATCTATTCCGCCATGAGTTTTACAGGGTCATCTTACTATGTGGCTTATCCATCAAGGTCTCACTCTCACTAAGGCTCCTTAAGTACTCCTGGAACACTTGTAGAATGAAAAAAAAAAAAAAGCTTTTATAACTATTTTTAAAGTTCCATTTTGGAGCGAGACAAACATTTAGAAAAATCCTAGTTTACACATAGGGAACATTCATGAACAGTTTTATATGTTTGTGTAAACAAGAAAAGACCGATTCAGCTCTCCGGTGGTGGGAAGGGGTGGGGGGTATTATTTCCTCCAAGGCTGAAGCATTTCACAGATGTGTGGCCAGCCAAGCAGGATGCCACGCGTAGGAGCTGTAACAGGCTGGGAGGCAAGAAGCAGGCAGCTCCCAAGGATGCTGCAACTGCTGGGCTTCAGCTGCCGGAAGAAACGGGGCAGCATCCTGGCAGGATAGCTGATGCCCTCAACTCCCTCATCCCTGAAGAGAAGAGAAGCTGGGAAAAATTACAAAGAGAAAATTACATATTCAGAGTAACACATAAGAAAGGAAATGAAAACGTGCTTTGGAAAGCGATGGGACAAAGGTACATGCTCAGAGGCTTGGGAGACAAGGCAGGAATAATGAGAGCCCTCCAAGAAAGGTATGTGAGCTCCCTGGTGCGGCTCACGCTACTTGTCAGGACACGACACAGAGACCTCCAATTTATCCAAGTATAAAGATCATTCACGCCTCTTCAC
Organism: Pygoscelis adeliae; assembly: GCF_000699105.1. NCBI lineage: Eukaryota > Metazoa > Chordata > Aves > Sphenisciformes > Spheniscidae > Pygoscelis > Pygoscelis adeliae. The sequence continues at coordinate 1,636,190 of NW_008824290.1, read as the reverse complement.
GTTGCTGAAAAACTCAGTGCTTGGTGTAAGCTGGGGCCTAAATCAGTCATTCCAGACAGAGAGAAAGCAAGGTGTGGAAAGCTGAGTATTATAGCCAGAACTATCATCATTAGACTCTTGAGTACTCAACCCTAATTACAAATGTAGGAATTTAGCTAAAGTAGAGACTGAAAAGTTAAAAAGACTACCAGCTAAATGTAAATATTCCCCCCTTTCTTGCTTCCTGTCCCCCAAAACATCAATTAATTTTACTGTGAACAGAGACTATTTTAGTAGTCTGTGTAAAGTAGACCCGCTAGTGCCAAGTTCTATTTTTTTGGTTTAGCAGTCTCTGGACTCTTCTCTCTGTCTTCTGTTTTCCCCACCACCACTGAATTAACAGTAATGCAGGAAGATAACAATCAACAGCACAGCTCAGAAGTGACAGTTTTAGTCTTAGACTATCGTTAAAGGGACAGCGTCAAGTTAAAATCTAACCAGTACACAGAAAACACCTAACATTGCACAAACTCAAACTCCTCAAACTCAAATTTAGCCTCTTACTCTTTTAAAAGCCGGTTTATTTTGCACATCTGTTTTCTCCTCTTGCTGCTGTGAACATCAAAAAGTCTATGGGACTCTGTTTACTGATCATTTTCAGATATTCCCTGAAACCCGGGGAAAGATTTGTACAAATATCTCCATCTCAAACTCTAAATCATCTGCATCACGGTGTATGGAAGAAAGCGTGCACACCAGCTCCCCCTGCACAAAACTACTCTGCTCTTATACTGATGTGTAAAAGGAGTGAAAAAAATTGATGACGATGGCAAAACTGAAGAGAAACGGTATGATTTCCAGATTAGCAACATTTAAAAAAATACTTTGAAATAGGCAGAAAGCAGAAATTAAGGAAGATTTCATTTAAAAAAATGTTTTTTTTTAAAAAGGGGATCTGGTTCTTAATTCAGTTCTTAGACAGGTATATCCTCAACCATAAAACCTCTTAAAAAGATTGAGATAATGCTTTTAAAATAGTATACATTTCATAGTCATTATTTTTTAAGTCTGATATAAATAAGGATGTTTGTGTTAGCATGTGTACTATTCGCATCTGGCTGACGTTTAGTTCTGCCATCCCTGCTTAGCGCCCAACCGGATTTGCTAAACATGCTCAGTACCCAAATGTTTCATCAGACCCCAATGATACAGGCTGATGGCTCAGCATGTTTAAGAATAAAGCAGGTGTCTGATACAGGGTAGGGAGTAAAAACTCAAGCTTATTTCTGGAGAAATCAGTCTTCATAATTTGACAATTTATTAAGCATATATCTATTTGAAGCATCATCCTCCAACACCTAGGTTTAAGCAGCACTGCTAAACACTATGAAGCCCATAGCACAGAAATCCCCATTCCACAAGATTTCAAACAGCATTTGTCTTAAAAGTGAAATAAAAATGCAAAGCTAAAACAACAACAAAAAAATCACCTCAGCCAAAACAATGTCACTCCCAAGTTTTATATAAAAAACCAAAGAAATTGTGTTGCATGTACCACCATACATAATATTATGTATCACCACAAATAGTAACACTACTCACACCTACGACCACCTGATAAGCCTTTAATTGTTGCTGTTTTTTTTTCTTAGTGCACTAAAAATACCATCAGATCTCAAATGGGGCTATCTTCCTTCACACGTCCTTTGCTAACTTCCCGTAGCAGCACACTAGGAAAGGAGGAAAAAAAAGCAGGCTGTACACATGCTAATCATTTCTGTCACAGCTTTTACTAAGAGATCGCTCATAAAAAACGGATCTGTCACGGTAAGTAAATTATGTCTACATTTGTCTAGGATCCAAACTGACTCTTAAGTGTTGAAGTATTCTTTCTCGTTATCTGGTATGATACTACTGAAGCAATACTTTCAGGATATGTTTCTATGCTACTGTTCACACCTACCAAATGTCAGGTCTGTCTGTAATTTGTTAAAATGCTGATGTTTTAAGCAATAATTTCATTAAAACTTCAAGCAGGATTTTCCTAAGTCTTACACATCAGTTCAATGTTGCTTCAAGTGAAACCTACAGGAGATCATACCCTTATTTTGATATTTTTATAATTTGCAATTTTTGACAAACAAATACTATATGCTAATAAGATAGGGCAATTCTTAATGTTACAAAAGATAAGGTAGTTTTCTTAAGAAAAAAAATTTAGATTTTTCTAAACAGCTGAAACATATTGTTTGGCTTATAGCATTTTTAGTGCAGGACATCAAAGCTGCTTTTAGCATCTCATGCTGTACAATTTGGGGCTGAGGGGAGGGGAGATGAACGAATGCTGCAGTAACACAACATGAGGGTAAAATGCAGAAGATAAAAATAAGAACAGAGTAGGGAAGATGCATCAGTATTATCATGGAACAGGAAACAACACACAACCAAAAACACAGTAACAACAGATAAATTCCAAGAGAATGAAAGACAAAAGACAAAACATTTACTCCATGTTGCTAGAGAACAGCAGCCTGCTTTCAGAAAAGCATCAGAAAATTCAAAGCAAAGCTCCTCTGACACTTCTTTTCCCCAAGTGATCAATTTCTCTGCCTAGCCCATTACAGTCTTCTCTTCCTCCTCCTGTGCTGACAAAATAAATAGCATAGGATTAGGACGGGAGATTCTTCTCCTGACTAGTCCACCTTCCTAGCTTGCAATATACTAGAAAACATACACTTTCGTTCTTTTTTTTTTTTTTAAATGTCTATCTTTAAACTCGGTAAGAGTGAAACCTTAAGCACTTTAAGGATGATTTCAAACAGTTAAAAATGAGACACCTGTAAAGGAGAAAGCTGAGGGTTACAAAGCTGAATAGGCAGGATCATGAAGAATGAAACAGCAGTTAGGAGAGGTATGCCATGTCTTGTGTACAGTAAGTTTTCTTGGAACTCTTGCTGAAAACGTCCATGTAAGTATAAAGTGAAATAACCCTCACAAAGTGTAAGCAGGGTCCTTTACAGAATGCAGTATTATATTAATCTGTTTGAATTATAATTTTTCTAAAATTAAAAAAAGAACGATATCTGTTGACCTGCTAAGACTATCTTATATTAATATCTATTTTGATAGTAACCAGATCAAAAGGTTAGGAAGAGGTCTGTTTTAAAAACCCTTCACAGCTATCCATTAATCCAATTCTGTGTTCATATTGATGCCAGTTAGTTACACGCCCTCAGATAGTTTCACTTGTGCTATGGAGAGGTTTTCCATGATTTACAGACATCGTATTCGTATATGTGTAATGTGATATAGTAATACGCTTATATTGTATGTTTGTATCCTGGAATGCTTGTGCACATAAAGGCAGGTTAGAAAGAAAATGCAGTTCATAGTCCCTGAAAAGACAGAAAATATTTTCAAGAGGATAAACAGTAGTTTAAATACTTTGTAGGGATTTTTTACAGCTAAGCTTAATCATTCTTTTGTCACAAAACTATTTGAAGTCAGAAGATACCCTCAATTGCAAATGATTCTCCAAGAAATCTGTTTCTTCTCTGTACTAGATATCTTCTTTCTTCCTCATGTATTAATGTGAAGAAACATGGCTAGATTTTACCTGAAGCAAGGAAAAGACTATCTCTTTACTAAATATAAGACATTAATATTCACAATACCATCCAAGATAATTTTTACAGAGTTCAGAAATACTCAGTTTCATCTTGCCAACGAGCACAAGAACTGCAACAAAAATAACCAGATAACTTTAAAGCCAAGCTTCCATATCACATGCGGGCATAATCAATCATACCCATGATAGGGGTGAACTTCTTAGCCCCCTTTCAAGCTTTTTTTTGTCATTCAGTATTTTCTAAGTAAATTGTACCTTCATCAATAGCATCTGACATTTTCACCTGATATCCCAGTTTAAAAAACAATGACCTCAATTCTGTCCCTCTCAAAACAAACACTCCTATCCATAAAACGGGGGAGGGGGAAAGAGAAGTGAGCATACAGATGTCCCTATTCACTTGTCAAACAGCCTGTCCCTAGCCTCCATGACAAGGGGTCTTTTCCCTCTTAACCTCTTTTAGGGACATATTCTCTCTCCCTTCTTCAAGGCAAGGTGAGACTTTGCAGCAAAGACCCAGCTGACACGGACACCAAGCCAGGAAAGCCGACATTGTTTCCACTAGCACCACATTGAGCATTAGCAGGAAATCCAGACAGACACTCCTGTCCCTGGCGAACAAATAGCTCAGTCTTCTTCTCCCAAAAGAAATAGTTTACAGGAGAACCATCCTACCGCCATAGACACAGATTTTAATTTGAGCAAATAAGGTTTTGTTCAAGGAGCTAATGAAGTATCAACAAGAATTTTAATTAAGAAAAAAGCTTTTTGTAGTACCTATTCTAACCAGTGCAGTTCATGAGCTTTAATTCATGTAATATAACCTGTAATTTAAATAAGTTTTACAGAATAAGGTTACATGGGTGTTTTATTCAGAGCAAGATCCACAGCACTTTTAGTACAAGAGCAGGTAAAAAAAAAAAAAGGTAGCCCTTGCTGTTCCCTTTTGCTTGATTTCTATTATTATACAGAAACCATAATAATTATTTTAATAAACCTAATATTTTCTGAGGTATAGAAAAGGGAAATAAATAAAAACATTTAGAGAAAGGAGAAGGGTCAGTAATCTCCCTGTGCTTTATGAGCATCATTGTATTTCCTGTCATAAACGGATTATGGTCTCCCCACAGCACAGTAAGCCACAGAAGACAACTCAAAATCACTAGGAAAGGAAGAGAACTGAACCTCAGTTCCTCCTGTTTCCCAGTATCAAAAGCACAGATGCTGTTGACAGCACGGTCTGCACACTGTTTAGCTCCCTGAAAGCTGACCCACTCTTCCTACTATTTCAGCGGCTACTAATGCAAGTCGCAACAAGTGAAAACCTCTCATGCAATGAGTATTACCCTGTTGTCTTTTGGTTGGGTTTTTTTCCCCCCCTCTCTGTAGATATGCTCCCACAGTTATTAGCATATCATGTTCCCACCTTTAATGCAGAAGAAAGAAGGGGAACCAGAGTAAAAATAGAAAATATGATTGCCATTATCTATGCCACATTTTAGCAAGGATATGCGGTCCCAAATCTTAAATCAGAAAAGCTCTCAAGAGCTGGGAGCCCGTAGTTGGGTGGGAGTTATAAATAGGCAGCAGTTTCCACACTGCTCTTTCCTCTCCCACCTCCTCATGGCATGTCTAACACCACTTTAATCTCTTTAATCAGGAACTAGATTTTCTTCAACTATCTAAACTGCACACAAAAGCTACTCAATAGCATAGGCACTGGAAGACTTTAATTCTTTTAGTGGGTGCTAAAGGATGTAGACCTATAACATTTCTGACCTACTGCAACTTAAAATTTTAACAAGAGAAGATAACACCTGGACAGCAGAATATTCCCATCTTTTTTCTCAGGAGACTCCAGCTCTATACAAGTACCCATTCTACTGAAAGAGTGCCTTCTTAATCACAAATGAATAAAGCATCATGGACAGAAGGAACATTTGCAAAATGCTAGCTCTCTGGGCAGCGATACTCAACTCCAGGAGCTAGTATGCAATAACTTGTTCATAATACGCTGCATGGTGCAATCTGTACTGGTGAATACATCACATATTGCACATTGATACACTGAAACACAGGGGAAAAACAAAGTCAGTCTTCAACTACCATGCCATGAAGGAAAAATACCCCAGCACAAAGTAGTATGAGATCACTTACAAGGTCACGTATATATTCCTCACGTTTCATATTTCCCAAAATAAACACATAAAAATGACTGTGTTCTATAAAACCTTAACAAAATAGTTAAACAACAAAAAAAAAACTCCAAACACCTGTTGCAAGGAACTCAAAATATGTTCTATAAATGCAGCTTTCAGGCTGACCAAAATTATCTAAGCTCTATTCCAGGGTGCTTACAACCTGAATTTCAATGAAGCACATGAATATGACAAAAACCATGTGATAAAATGTATACACTTTTCTGTTGGAGCTCATATTGGCATTTAATTTCAAGACTAACCACTTGCAGATTTTATTATCTATCAGAACAACTGAACTTGCAGTCAACAGTTATTTCACCTGGGATTATAATTCAGGAAATAGTTCTTGAAGATACTAAGACCAGATACTCATTTTCAGTAGACAGGTAGTACTAAGTGGGTATTTTCATTGAAGGCTTTTAACCTTGAGAGCCACATTAGAAAGGCATTTTAGGTAGAACTATAAAATACTACAGTGCTTGACATCATGTAATGAAACGGTGCAAAGCATACAAGTGACCCTGAGATAAGTAGATTAGAATTCAGCATTAAATACATAAGAGTGAACTTTTGGATATTCTGGCAAAAGGAGCATTGTCCCTTTTATCAGATTTCTTTAAAGGGGTCTAGAACTGACTCGAAAGGTTGCTGCAAACGACTACTACTCTTCCCCACTCTTTGGCTATGCTACGGACTTGGAAAGCACTAGCAGCTCATTTTTGCTTAGACTGATGAAGAACAATCCACAAGCAGATTTAGTATGTAACAAAATCCCTCACACCTTCTGTATGTGTCACCTAGGAAAGCTTTCCTTCAAGAAATGAATCCGAATCATGTTTTTATTTTTCTTTTCCTACAGAGGCCAGAGTCTTATGGGGAAAAGCTGAGCGCATTGGGGTTGTTCAGCCTGGAGAAGAGAATGCTCCAGGGGCCCAGAGAGGTGGTGGATGCCCCATCCCTGGAAACATTCAAGGTCAGGTTGGAGGGGGCTCTGAGCAACCTGATGTAGTTGAAGATGTCCCTGCTCACTGCAGGGGGCTTGGACTAGATGACCTTTAAAGGTCCCTTCCAACCCAAACCATTCTATGATTCTATGACCCCACCAAGACTTCCTAGCTCAACATTTTACCCATCTTAAACCTTTTGTCCATCTGTTGCTAACATGCATGTTAACCAATAATATAGGAAGCTTAAAAGCTGAACTACTTTATTCGGGGCAGGAGGGGGGAGAAAAAATAAACAGAAAGCTCTGAAACACTATACAAGAATAACATTTATTGTTAATCTACATATAAATGCTGATCTGCATATGAACAATTTTTTTCTACTGCATCTTAGTCAAGAATCTCAGACTTCTGGAAAATCTGTACTCAACAGCTCAAACTGAATATATAAAGAAAAAAAAGTTCCAGACAAAAACCCTAGAAGAAAATATAAAAATTTACATTATCAGTGAGGACATGAAAGTCTGAGTAAGAGGAGTGAAATTTGAGTATAGGATGAAATGTAGCATGTGAGTTACTTCCCCCTTTTTAAGAGGTAGACTGCAGGGTAAGGATGTATATATGCCAGCTATTACCACAGAGTAAGAGGTGCCCCACAAATCATAAACTAGTTACTATTACTGTAACACTGTAAAGATATCCAGGCTTCCAAACTTAATTTTTAAGTCTCAGGCACTCATACAAACCTCCTGCTAAATTATTAAGCTCCATACAAGTCAATGCACAGGCATACAATTATTCATTACCTTTATCCATTGGCTTACTCGAAAGTAATAACAACAGTGATAGAAGACCCAAAACAAACAAGCTGCCCACTAGTTTACTGAGGAAAAAACAAAAAAAAAACCACAAACAAAAAACTTACACATCTGTTCCACTGCATGCAGGTGACTTCATTTGAGGTTAAATACTTGCTACTCAAACTTAATGATGATGATTGTATCTAAGGAAAAGAAGAAAGTAATTCCTTTTAATAATTTTTTTTAGTCATGTTAACTGTCACAGGGGCAAGTCATGGCATGTTTCAAGTTTCTCTTCGGGTGACAGCTTCAGGAGTTGCACTTACATGACTAGCTCTCGCCTTTTTTCAAAATCCCTAGCCCTCATAGTTGTCAAGAAAAATTAGACATTTTCAACTCTAGAGCTCCAAAGCAAAAAATCAAAATACCCCCCTGCCCCCAAGATGAGTACTAAAAAGATTTAAAAGTCAAATTTTTGTACTTGTCTTGGTGCTGCTCCATTTTTTTTTTTATGCTTAGGGATGACTACATCTCATGATGAATGAAACCAAGTCTACACTACATGCAAGATTTCAAAGGACCTTGCCGACACCTTTCAATGCACTACAGGATTCATCTGGCAGCTTGTTACACCTTCTCTTCATGAGCTAAACATACTGCTTACACGCTACACCTAGCATGTGTATTAATCAACATGCAATAGCGTAGGATCAACACAAGATTATCACTCCCCATGTATGAGAAAGGAATGATTGCAAGTGGAGCATATTAAGTCAGATATTTTGACTTAGCAACAAAACAGACCAAAACAGTCTACCACAGGACATATTTTTGGAGTTTTGCAACTTCAGTCCCACTGACCATTATACAGATGTGAGTGTCATTGTGCAGAGGCCCCAGATGTTTCACTGCCCCAATACACTAAAAAACCCCAACCAACCAAGAAATCTTTTTGCCATCTTAGAAAATCCGGAAAGTAGACTTTGACTCCAAATGCAGAAAACGCTGGACTCCGCAATGCTTAGTGGTCAGGATGGTGCTTTGTCCTCTTTTCTAAACTTCATACGGATCAAGCATCAACAGGGGTTAAATCAGCAAAGCATTCTCCCTATCAGTCAGTGCTTACTGCTCTTACTCAGATTGAGAGACAGTGATTGATATATATACATACATATATACACACACACAGAGAGCCCTTTTTTTTATTTTCCTTGAGAAGGAGAACAGCTCTCAGAGGGTGGAAAGTCCTGATTGCTGCCTTACTGTGCATTACGGAATGAATTATATATAACTTCTTTTACTGACATTTTCACTTAAAAATACTTCCATACTCCCTCTTAAGCAAGTGAAAACATCTCCAGAGCTGTGCAGCTGGCTAATTTGACTGTTAAGATGAGAGACTTCAGTTGTCCCTACTACAGCGAACATTTAAATAACGTATACAAAGAGGAAGGCGTCAGCCAAGGAGACAGAGACCCACCCGATGCAGGGTGCTCAGCAGGAGCAGTTAGGGAACTCTCCCGAGATGTGGATTCAGCTCCTCAGGCAAAGCAGGGAAGTGAACCTGGCTCTCCCGCATTCCTTGCAAGTGCCAGAGCCATCAGACTACAGGCAAGACAGAGTAGAAATAATACATCTTTATCCTCCCCGATGTCTTTAAAAACCAACACCAAAACCCCACAACCCTTCCATTCCTATTTTCCCCTTCTTTCATTTGTTAAAGATGACTATAAAATAGTTTCAAGCCGGGCCAAACATTTTGTTCAATTCAAATTAACATTTGGATTTTCTTGATTGTTTATTTTAGTGAGAAGAAACAAAGAAAAAGTCATTTTAGCTGAATTTGAGCTTATTTTCTTTAGAGGCAAACACTGATTCAGAAAATAGCATACAGAATTACAGCAACAGGTAAGCGGCATAATTATTTAAATGCTAATTAAATGAACCTATTTGGGGCAAAATTGGTACAAATTCTTTGATCATTGTCATATGAGACAAATCTATTATTAATTTTAAATACCTTTTTCCATATATCTTGTAAAGAACTGCAAAAGAGTATTGCTAAAACATGTCACAGCTGTTAAACCAAGCCTATTTTCAGCCCTAATTTTCAAGCTATTGACTACTGAAATCCAGAACAGGCTTTTGTATTAAATGTACAGAAAGTCTGAGCACTCAGTGCAAAAATTACTCTAACACACCAAGGGAAAAATATACCTGTATGACACTAGTGAATGTAAACTAGCAGACATGACTCAAAAAAAATCCAACAGGCTTTCAGACAGCTATAACAGTGAACTAGTAACCCTCTAAACCTTCAAAGAGGGATTGTCCAACCCTACATGTCATTACAAAGCAAAGGGGGAAGGGAAAGA
>NW_008824290.1:1623261-1626240 GCF_000699105.1 Pygoscelis adeliae | reverse complement strand
AAGTGTGCAGTAACAGCTAAACAGAGCACACAGGTTGCAAATTTAAATAAAGATTATGGTAATATTGTAATATTTCTTATGTCAACATCCACTGAAAACCAGTCTTACACAGGTTATAGGAAAGACTGATACTTCACTTTTCAATATGTTGTTCAATATAAAAAAAATTCCACAATTTGTTCTGAATTATCACACTTGAATGAAAATAAGGACCTTAAAAATCAAGGTATTTCCCTGTTGCTGCTTTAACAGACCATCATATTATGCTCTGTCTCATCACAAAAAAAAAAAAAAACCAGAAACAAAATACTACCATGGTTAAACTATGTATCACGCTAATTTAGCATAGAAGTTCCTCCACTTCGGGGGGGGGGAGCAGGGGGAAGGGGGGCAAACAAAAAACAGATAAAGGCTTTAGTTGTTCTTACTTCTTGTTGTATGTGCTTTAAACTCGAGGTTTCACTTGAAAGCTATCTTTAAGCACAGAAGCAACTCAATTTTTTCACTAACTGATTGAAATCAAACAATCCCATAGTTGTGAATTGACAGATATTGATGCCAGTAGCAAATGCAAAATAAACAGCCGAAGTTGTACAGAAAACAATGCATATCTGCCACATGCAAGAGAACACCTTTTTGTGAAGCTGTTTTGAAAGTGTACACTAGAACAGATAACATTATGTAAGTTACATTAATTTATGTTGATATTACTAAAATACTAGATTGTCCCTACTTAGGAAAAAAAATATCAGTCACGAAGATGAGTTAAACATTATGGTCTACATTGTGCAAAATCCCCAACTAAACTATCTATAATACTGTTTTCTATCTAAACCTAAGCTAATATACATGTATCATCACACCTATTTGCATAAAGCCAATTATTTTAACTGTACATTACAGTGGCAACCCCATAGCACAATATGCTCATTTTGAAGATGAGAACTCCTACAAATTAAAAGCGAGCCTCAAAAAACAGGATTTACAAAATCCTTTCATACAGAGTCTTCACTGTGAATGGTGGTAAAATGCAGCAAGGTGTTGGGAGCTACATCATCTGCATTCCTTAATTCAAACTTTCTCAGAGCCACAAAAATAACTTCTCCAAGAAGTTGTTGTATTTAGGGTTCTAAAAATTAGAAGAGAACAAATTTCAAGAAAAAGGGGACAAAAAAAACCCAAAACCAATGGGCTCAAAGGCCACATAAACCAGCAACTATTCCCTATGACCGAAGAGTTTGCCAGGACTTCCTTCTGTAATACCTAGGTCTTAAGAATCTTTGATAGGAGGATATTCTACTTTATGTGGATACACAATTTCAAATAAACATCTGAAATGCAGTTGCCCTCCTGTATTTCCAAAGGACCTGTTATAATCCTTAGTGATGTATTATGTGTACTGAAATAGACCCCCTCTGCACTAACCACCCGTGACCCCATGACACTAGCTGTTCTGCAAACACAATTCTTGCTCGGGACGCTTGCAGTCTAGGTTTAAAATGAGCCAGGATAGGTGGAAACACCAAAAAGAGAGAAGCCATAGCAGACAAGGTAACAGAAAGACACTAAGCATTACTCGAAGCTCATCACCTGTCTAGCCTTCCACTATTACATACTTTGCCTTTCACATTATCATTGAGGATGCTGTACCTGTCACAATTTTGCTTTATATAGAGTAACAGTAAAGGAGTTATGGTTATTCAAAAGTACAAATATTCAAAAACTTTTCTCTGAGATGCTTAGTTTAGATATTTTATTTTATTTCCATTTTACTTATTCTCAATCAATTCTTACATTTGTCTGCTCTGGAGAACTTCTATGGAATAAATTCCTCAATGTGTGTTAAAGTTGGAAGTTACCAGGAACACTGTAAGTACTAAAGTAGATAGACCTCCAACCGTATAAAAACTTTCAGCACCTTGGCTGTTGGTCTTATGCCTAGCAGACAGCACTCAAATTTCAAGACTAGAATGACTAGGATGCCCCTGCCCAGTATTTGTACAAATATCGGCTTTCTAGTAGCAGCATGGTATCTTGGGGATAGTTGATAAAGCCTTCCAGACCTCACTACCCCCAGTATATACTCCACGAACATCCTCCCAAGGGTGCACATCTGTAGTTTAAGTGAAACATTGCATTACTGAAGGTAACCTTTAGAAGAAAAGAACTGCGCTCACCCTCTTGAAAAGCAAAACACATGCACATACATAGTGGGCCACACAGACAACAACACATAAGGAAAGCCTGAGAAGTATGTTTACGTTATAGGGGCTTAAAAGAGTTTCTCTGCCTGGCATTATAGGCATAGCATGACAGCTCACACTAAATTATTGAAATCTGTCAAAGATACCCCCCAGAAACAAGACATGACTGCTTCTAACACATAAGCACCAGGGAGGAAGGACTGGGAAAAGAGGACTTTTTTCTACGCTGCGAAGTCAGACACTACTAAACTTAGCAATGATAACTAGAATCACCATTAATGCCAAAGACGCCTTTTACCTTTCATTGCATTAATAAATGTTTTTACACTTTTAGTAGACTGCACGTGCAGCAGACAACTTTAAGTGTATCAGGCACCCTCCGAAATCCAGTAAGCATTATAACACAGCTGGTCTCTACCATCAGCAGCTGTCTCAGTGTAGATCTAGAAGTTACAGAAGACATTTTTAAGCAGAATTACAGCATCCCAAGTAGAAAACGAGAGAAGCAGTACACGAAAGTTACATTCTGCAGTTTTTCCATATGCACCTCTCTTGAGCGACTCTGCCCAAGAGAGACGGGGCTGGGAACTTCACCCCACACAGGAAGAGATGCGGTGTTTACACCGCGGCCGAAGCCGCTGGCGGGCGCCTGTTCCCCTCGCGTCCCGCGTTCTCGGGGGCAACGCTTTTTAGGATTTCCTGGGCTTTTCAGCCCCGGCGCCCGGCTGGCCAGTCTGTGCCCGAGGAGCCCGGCCGCGGGTCCCCGCGCAGCCCC
>NW_008824290.1:1611812-1621875 GCF_000699105.1 Pygoscelis adeliae | reverse complement strand
GGGAGCTGGTGCCTGGCGAGCGGCGTGCTCGCAGCGGGCTGCCGGCAGAGCCCCGGCTTCAGGAAGGGCGGGCAGCCTCCCTTGGCCGAAACCCCGAGGAAAGGCCTTCGTGGGCGTCGCTCCGCTGAAGCGCGGGCACGCTGCTGGCCTGAGCGCAGCCCTCGCCTCTTCGGGAATTTAATCTCTATTGTGCATATTTGCATTTAAAAAAACCCCACCTTGATATGTATTTGTGGTCTAATGCGCACTCGACTTGGTTCTGGGCTCTGTTTTGCTGTACTTGTAGCCACTGTCTGCTTCAGGAGGGGCACTTTATATGACACTTAAATCTGATCTCCTCCGTAGCCATCACAGGGAAGGCTGTTCAGGGATGAAGGATATGTGTTGTGTCAGTTCAGCGAAGTGGTGGCCCACTATATGCTTGAGATCTTGGAATTTTTCTGGATAAAGCTCCTCCAGTTTTGGTGTTCAGGTGTGGGTTGGTGGTTGTCTTCTGTCATGGAGAAAGATTAGTCAAGGTTGTCGATTCGGGATCCAGGCTTTTTGGGTGGGGTGGGGGTGAAGCAGGGTGTTGTGTTTTGGTTTGGTTTGTTGTTTTTTTTAATGTATGTCATTTCTACAGGGAGCTGGGTAAAGATATGATCTGGTGAGACTTCAACATTTGTTGTCAAATTCCCAGTGGCAGTCATAGATTTCTGTTTCTTCAACTTCAGTGTCGCATCTTACCTTTGGGAGTGGAAGCAGGAGAAGAATATTAACAGCACTGGTTTGAAAGTAATGCTAAGTTTTAGACCAAGATAGTGTTTAGAGAGAGAAGTAGTGCTTAAGCAAGTACTTGTTTTTTGATCTGAGTTGTTTTCATCAGTTAATTTTTTTTCCTTTTTAAAAAATTGAACAGATTTAGTAAAAAAATGTTTTGGTGGATATATGGCAGTGGATGAAGAAATCAGTTGATTGCTTTTTGATTTGAAATAGTGGCGCTTTTTAATATTCTTCTATAGTATTTGTATGTTTGTACTCCTACAGTACTGGGGCGGTCTTCTAAATGGATAGTGCCAGTCAACAAAGTAAATGATCTCTTATGGTTAATGTTTCCTTTGGAAATCTCATGTCAAGTTTTTTTTTTTTTCATTCATACGCTACACAAAGTCACAACAAAACAGCTATTGCTCTGTGTGCTGGCAGTCCTTCTTAGTACCATATTACAACTTTGTAACTTACACTGTGTTTTTGCTGATACAGTTGAACTGCTGCTATAGATGATTGAGGCCAAGTAACTGAGGCCGAAGTGATTTGATGTGAAGTTACTTTGACCTGCTCAGCTTCCGCTGTTACAAAAGTGCATTTATATGAATATAACTACTTAAAAATTAAGTTTGGTCTTGGCCAGGTCTGCCAACTAGACTCACTGATAGAGGTGTGAGAGCTTAGCTAAGAAGCCTCTATCACCAGTCTGTTGACAGGTAATTACGGTGATTATTTAACATGCAATAAAAATAATAAATAGAAATATATCATCTCATAAAGCATCTCTTAGAGAACTATAAAATTGTAACAGGTATGTTGAATTTTACTCCGAATTACATAGACTTACCACACCACAGAAAGCATTATAGTATTAGAATATCTGGCTCTTTCAACTGCCTTTTTTTTTTCAAAACAGCTATGACTTTGAAGAGTTTCCCAATTTATAGTAAAAAATTGTACAGTAAATTAAAAAAGACTGGAAATTTACTTTGTGCTTTCCCACTGCCTGTTGCTCTTTCTGTATGCATCTCTCTGTACCTCTTCATTTTTTTCATACATCCTATTCCAAAAATTTCATTAAGGGTTGGTGAAACTTGAGATTGATGAAAGTTGGTTATTTCTTTAAATTATCTTCTAAGTGGCTTGAGAACCAATCAGTAGTTCAGTATATAATTTATAGATATGTATCACAGATTGAGTGAAATAGCTGAATCTTCTTTCTGTTTGACAAATATACACCGGAAACTTAAGAAAGTAGGTCTTAAAAATCTCAGCAAAGCTGGGGCCAGAAAGTCTTCTCACAAACAACCAAGTAATATGAAGACTAAAACAATGACATGATGGTGTGGTGATCTGGTGACATGACTACAAAGGAAAGAAAAAGTAACCACAATTCCTAGAGAAGGCTCCAGACTGCCAGCTTGTGGTGAACGTGGCAGCATTGGTGTAGTGATAGTCTAAAGAGAGGTTCTCTATAAAGTATGCAGTCTGAGGTGTAAGTATGTGAAAGAACACAGTCATTTGGCAAGATGAATATAAGGGAAGTCTGTGCAAGACATCTTGACAGGAAGAAACCAAAACCTTTCTTCTGTAACTTTAGAAGAGTAATTTTTTTTTTCATTTTCCCCCATTTATGCCTTTATAAACTTGTTATCTGCTTCTGATATTGTGGATAAACATCTTTATTTGCATGTTTAGCTGAACCTGACGTGAATTAAAAGTGATCTGATATGAAATTAATATAAAAAAGTCATTTCTCACTCCAGTCCCTGGAGCAAACTACAAGTACCTGGTTCCCTGTTATGTTTTGTAGAATATCAGAAAGCTAAGAGAGCATGCTCCCAAAGAAACTGTTTGGGTTCTCTGGAGAATAGTGTTACAGGTTCAGAGAAGAAGGAAATGTCACTGCAATAACCGTAAGTAACCAACTGTCTGCCATTCTCATATTGGGGTGCACATTGAACTCGGAATTCTCCCAGGGAGGCTATAACAAGAGCCTAAAACCAGTTGGAAACTAGATGAAATCCTTGTATCCCTTCCTACTGTGACAGAATTTAAAATATGCCTTAAATATACCTATTTCTCTGTCAATATTATGTTACATGTTATTAGACGATTGTAGATGTTCAGTTGCTGCAGACAGAGCTTTGTGGTCTGTAGTCCCAGAGTCTCTCCAGTCACTGAGCTGTTCATCTTAATCTGATTTTTTTCCTTCCTTCCATCCATTTCTTTCTTGGTAGTAAAGATAACATTGATACTGCAATGATAAATTGATGTCCTTCTGTCTTTCTGAATTTGTATACCTTTGGAAACATTGTGTAATAATGGCATATTGATAATACCAGTGTCGGGAGTATTAACCATTTTGCTGCTGTTACCTTGTTTTAGCAGAATTGGGCAGTTAATGTATTTATCTCCAAACCTGCTTTGATAAGATTATTTTCCTTACTGAATCACTCAAACTTTTGGCTTCACCTCTAGCAACTTCTGCATCAGTGATGCATTTTCCATATGAAATCATGAAGACTATATCAAGAAATAATAGTTCTTAAGTCAAGCACAAAGAATTGCTGCCTTTTGTATGCACTGAGGTAATATATTTAATAAAATGATCTCTTTTCCTCCTTGTATAGACTCTAGCCTCTTCCAGGACCCTATCTAGACAGTGCCAACAATGATCAAAACCTTAAAATAGAGGTCAGAAGTACTAAATTTGGACGTCCAATTTAGTATTACAAGGGTACGATTTCTAAGAACACAACGTAGGAGAGTACTTACATATTTAGCATACATACCCCATTAACTTCAGCTGGCCCTGCTGATCAGATCCAAGGTGTCAATTTGGGTGCTCAGAAAATAAAGAATAAGCAGTTACACAGCAGTTGTGAGCAACTTTAAGCAGCATTCACTGCCAAAACCATGATGCCTTTGTGCTTTTATATTAATTACTTCATTTGTTACAAACACAACTGTCAGATCTCTTTATCATCCTGGATTTATAGTACATCAGAGGTATATGTCAGTGATTTTTGACTTCGAGTTGAGCATATGATAGGTTGTTCACAGGATTTATTCATACTTACCCTTTATGTGGAGTGAGGGTGGTGCTGGAATATGTCTTTCAGGAGTGCTCAATTTGAAGTTCCTATTCTAGCATTTTTTTGAGCCTATTGAGATTCTGTCTGCATTATGAAGTCATATATCAGAACTGATTTACGTATGCGTGAGTTTGGAAAATCTCCTTATTAGCCAGCATCAGGCACTGGCCGAGGTGGTAGACGTGTCTCAGACAAAGCAAAGAAAACCTGCATAGGGCTCATTACTATTTGTTAAATGATACATACGAGTTGGATTTCTCTGAACAGAAGAAGTTGAGCCATGTCTGATTCTCTTGTTTGTTTGGGGGTTTTTGTGGATGTCATGTATTAAGTCTTGCTTCTGACTTATTTTTTCACTTTATTTTTCCTCCCCAGATTTTGATGTCACCTTGCTTTGTAGTCCTTCCGCATGTAAATGAGGAGACAAGGTTTTAATTCTGAATAAGCCCATCTATTTTGGGATTTCTTCTGCGGTAAATGACTAGGGATTCTAACAGCAAAGCTTCCTCCACTGCATACCGTCTTAATCATCTGCAGACCAGGTTTGTCCTCTAGAATGAAGGAGGAAGAGGTAGTAAAGTAATTAAGACTGGATTTGTGTCTCATTGCTGATTGAATTTTAACTTAATTATACTAAGGCTGAAGTATTAACTCATTGTAAACATTGGAGATCGTGTCTTGGAGATATGCATTTGTGAGTGACCTAACCAGGAAAACAATTTCACTCAGAGTTTATACTTCATCACGTATTACACTTGCAAGTTTTGATACTGACAGCAAGGAATTGAGAATAGAGAAGTCACTCTAAGGGATTTAATAAATAAAATAAACTTTATGTATTATAAACTTCATGAAGGCAGTGAGTAACTTTTCTTTGCTTGGATGAAGGCTGTTTCCAGCACAGAGGAAAGGATCAGGGAGTAGGAAAGGGTTATGAGAGAAAATAATAATGTATTTGCAGTAATATTGTTTACATGGGTTATGCTGGCTTAAGCAGTTACTTTGTTTAACATGAACTCGGGTGTCTTCTCAAATCCAAACCTGATGAGTTATGCTATGTGAATTGACAGACACTCCAATTCTAAACATGCAGCTTCTTTTGATGACCAGTAACTAGGGATGCTGAAGGGGCACTCCCAAACCCTGGATATACTTTCCTGCTGCTTTCCTTGCGCTGGCAATCAATTTCATCTGATCGTGCAGGAAGGCAGTTCTGGGAGCTAAACAGAAAATCGGTGACTTGTTTATGAAGGGTTATTCTGATGGCAGTTACCATTTGGCAGGAATAGCTTCCCATAAAGACCTTTGCAGGTGGAGTTACTGTTGCAGAACATAATAAAGGTGCCAAACTGTAAACACTAGGAATTGAATAATTAATGCCAAAGAGGCAATGATGGGAGAGAAGTGGAATACTATTCCCTTGTTTATGGCTCTGTCTGCTCTTTTGTGAACAACGATATCGTTATACGTAAGAGTGCAAATTACTCTGCTCCAAAGGTTTGTGCTCGATAAAATAGTCTCCAGTAGATAGTAGTTTTGCTATTTAGAAGACCTACAGGTGAGTAGGTGGGGAAGCTTTGTGCTTTTGGTGCAGCATTTTGTAATTTGGGGAATTTTTCTTTTTTGGTTTGAAGTATAGTTTACATATGGTTTCATGTATATCCTAATACCAAAGATTTTTTTTTTATCTTTGCAGTGTACGTAGGGGTGAGCTCAAGCCCCATCTTCCATCATGCAACAGTTACGAGCACATATGGTAGAGAGTGCCTTATAACTGCAAAATCCCAAAGGTACATGATGTTAAAGGATTCAAGCTAGAGAGTGGAAGGGTAAGTAAGGCAGGAAGCAGGTTTCCCTGTCAATTGTGTATCTCAACGAACTGCTTAACGTATCTTTCTGTCTGCAAGTGACAGTCTACATACCTCTTCTTGCAGTAGGTGACTCCAAACAGTAGTTCCGACAAATGCTTAAATGGAAATGGGGTAAGGGCCTTCACATAGCAGCTGTACAGCTTAAAGACTGTCAAATGGTCTTTAAGTATTATCTACAGATAACATTCCATAGGACTGCTTAGCAGATGCAACTCACAGAGGTATTTCTTAGTAAGCACACTGATGTAGCTTGAGTTCTGGTGGAGCTCTGATGATAAAAGGACTCTGTCTTTATCAGTACCATAAAAGGTTATTGACACAGCCTCCAGTCTGTTTTAAAACTCATATTTCAGTGAAGACTATTCATTTGGATCAACATGAACTGTTCTGGATATCTAAAGGGTCTTCTCACCAATTTTATAAATAGAGAACCACTTTGATCCTGAGGATGAGAAAGATGGTACGTGCAGGAAGTAAGTTAGTGAGGCCATAAGAACAAAAAAAATTCGACTCCTTAGCAGTTGGTGAACATGCATGAAGACAAATATTATTTCATCTTTACTCACCCTTTTGTCATAATATGGCTAAAACTTCAAGATCAGAGGAATGAAAAAGAAAATGCAGACAATTCTTCCTAACCAGAGAACAAGGAAGATATTCAGTAAACGTGTAGGGGTAAAAAGGGCCAACACTTTTCTTCCATATTTGAAGCCAAATTCCATTCTGGAATTGTGATCTAGGACTTTGGACCACATATCCCACTCAGTCTAGTATGAAAAAGTCAGCCTTTCTGCCGAAGTATCAATGATAACTAGGAGATGGATCAGCAATATGTGGAATTGTCTTTAAATATACTAGTTCACAAAGATCAGCCAAAAGAGGTGGAGGGACACTACACCACCTCACAGACTGAAGTTAAACAGTTGTGGTTTTGTTTGTCAGTGCACTGCTGTAATGTGTCTTTTGATAGGGTTGCAGCATCTCTTCCACAATTCATGCTGTTCTGGCTTCTGTGAAGTTTGGGAACAACCAGCCTTGCACAGTTATGCCCGTGAGTACTTTGCCAGTGCCATATACCATGACTGATGAGGTAAGTGAGATCAAAAAGCATCCCCTTGCGGGCTGCAAGGACCATAGTAATGTTGTATCTTATGAGACCATATTCGGGGGTGGGGGGAATATTCATCATGCATAGATGAGTCTGAAGGTGTAAACCATATAGTGGGGAAGCCAGACTTGAAAACTTTATAGGGATAGATTGGCTTGAGGCATCATACAGAGGCATCATGATGACTTAGCAAGGTTAGGCAGATTTGTCATTGTGATAGGAAGAAGACCCACACACGCATGTTATGGCAGTCCAACACCTATCTTAAAATGGAAGGATTCTTGCAGGTTCTAAGGAACGTGTGGAGTAGACTCTGCCTCTTGCTTGTCCCTTCACCAGCCAGCTGTTGAGATCGGGAGAGGGGTACGGAGTTCTATCCAGGGAAGATCAGCACCACTGCCAATATTTAAGTGCTGTGGGAAGTCTGAGTTGATCTTTATTAATCTGCAAGACAAAGGTGATACTATGTAGGTGATATACTTCAGCAATGTAGAAATGTGCCTCATGAAGTTTCATTGTGCAAGGAAAGAGGAGGATGTCAAAGCAGATAAATAGTATTTGTGTTTGTTTACATGATCCTTCCTTTTTGAAATGTTTCTCTTGAGAATTTGATAACTAGTGCAGGTGAAAGCTGGTAGGCGGAAGATATTCCTTCTGTGGAAGTCTTCCACGCAGGGTGAGTCAGCAGTGGCAACTTGAATAAAAACTTGATGCTGCCAAGTAGGGGTGTGAAGATTCTGGTGGACTGGGACTGAAGCCCCATGCACACGTTGAGCTAGTGCCAAAAAAAGGTGGCGAGGGTCCTGTTGCCATCAAACTATGGTTCAGAGGGCCAGTTATTTTTTGCTTGAAATTGTATGGTATCCCAGTAGAATTGTTTTCTCCTTGTCCAAAACTAGAAAGAATACTATTTTGAGGCACCAAGTCTCACTTGTGAGATGGAAAAGGCAGAGGAAGCAGATCTTTGAGATTATAGAAGCGTGTGCTGATGACTAGTCAAACGCCCCAGACAATACTACATACTGTTGCATTTTGAAATAATATGGGCTAACATACTAATATTTAACATGGAGGGGTTGAGGATTCTGATCTGGTAACCTGTCATAAGGTCAATGAGAGATGATTCGAAAGTGTAAGGCTCCCAATACTGAACTATGTGTTGAGCCTGCCCTGATCTTTGTGTCACTGCTCTGAAGTACCGTATCAAGGAATGGCATGCATTCTGTGCCAGAGCCTGGACAGTCTGTAGTGAAAACTCCTCATACCTTCTTACTGAGAATAATTGAGAGGATCTAGAACACTGACGAACCCTGCCTGCATGTTAGTAATTTGAGGTGGAGACACCATCTTCAGTATGGGCACTAGGAAATGAAGCTCAGCAGTTCTTTGAAATTCTGTCGAGAATCTGAGGAGCAGGGAGGCCTTTCTGCATTAGGCTAAAGTGGATCAGAAGCTTTTCATTTCAAATCTGTTAGGAGATCGGGTCCTGGCACCATAGCACACTGTCGTGATTGATTCAGGCTGTGCTATGAGTCCTTGGTCAATAGGTTGTGGCAATCAGTGATGCTGCTGCTGTCTTTTTAATGAAAGAATTTTGGAACTGCCACTTCCTGTTTTTATCAGTGTGAAGTTTAAGACCTCATACCTTATGGATGGAGTGTTTTTACCAAATGTGCCCTTTGCACAGGGCAGGCAGAGCTGGAAGATGAATCTCAAGAACAAGTCATGTAAGTAGAGCTTACTAGAGAGAATAAAGCTTGAGTTTAAACTACAAAAAGATGGCTAAATGATACAAATATCAGTAAGGAACACTGCATTATTGAAGGGATGTGCAGCTACGGAATGCTGTAGTCCACCTGGCAGAAAAAAGAAACTGGGAAAGTGCCAGACTTACTTGTGCATCAGACACGTGAGGGTATGGACACCATCAAGTTCTCTGTGGAAAACTTGTCTCCAGTTATAAAGTATTTGTGCAGCTGCTGGGCAGATACACAGTGGATTATCGCTTAAAAGATAAAGAAACGTTTTCTCTCATAAATGAGACTTTTATTATACTTCTTATTAGCTTCTTGACAATATTTATCATTTCTAGTCATTTTTATACTTTGCGCCCTAATGTGTATGATTTAGTATGCTGCTCCCTCTTTAGTATCTTTCTATCACAAGCTGAATTCCAGTGCAACAACATTAACTTTAATCAGCATGTTGTAAGACTTCTGGGACTGATGGTAGGATCGCTTAAGCGATGTAACTGGAGAGTAGTTCCTCACAGGCAAGTACACAAATGGCCAGATGGCCTCTATAGTTCATAAAATCTTTTTTCTTTTTTATTGGAAATTGATGTTACTGGGCCTATCTGATCCTAAAGATCTATTTCTACACTGAGTGCACTGCACAAATGTTAGCTGTTTTAATAGCTTCTGTTTTGTTAAGAGATCAGCATACTGGATGGTCCCTGATGGGGGGGAGGGAAAGCACTTTGCCTATTCTACTGGATTTCCTCAGCAAAGTTACTTAAGCTTTCTGGACCTTAATTCACTTTCTACAAGTAAGTAATGACAGGTGTATCTATTTCTGATTTCCTAGTCATAAATTTATTGTAGGACTAACTGCTGTTTGAGGCAAGCAAACACAGTAGTGCTAGAGAAAATGTAAGAATTAATTGGCAAGTTGTTTTGAAGAAAGCTTTACTCAGTGGATGGTTGTTACAGATGGGCAAAGAGGATCATACCTACTCTTGACTGTTTGCTTTTTACTACATGAGGGACGTGTTCTGTACGATGGGCAAAGGCAAGGGTTTGTCTCAGGCTGGGCTAGCTCAAAGTTGGGGTTTTTCTTAAGCATGTGGGTGCAGCTGCCTCACAGACATGTATTGCAGTAAAACCCTCCAGATCTCGAATATGGCTGTAAGTCTAAAAATAATACGTAACAAAGGGTGTCCTTTGCAGGGAGAGCCAGAAATAACTTGCTTTTGCTTTGTCAAAATGTAAGGCTATTATCAGTTAATTTAAAAGCAGCAGCCTGACCCAGAGACCACGCAAGAGCTAACTTTCAAGCAAATTCTCTACGTACGAATCTCGAGCTTGGGCTTCCTCCAAAGAAATAATAAATACCACTCGCTTGTAGTTTCGAGCCTTGGTTTTGTAACAAGCCGCGTCCCGCCCCGTCCCCCCTCCTCCCCCGTTTCGTTCACCCTGAGCTGAGGCGTTTACATGTTCTCGCTGATGGGCGGCGAGGCT
>NW_008824290.1:1584071-1610589 GCF_000699105.1 Pygoscelis adeliae | reverse complement strand
CTCGCGGGGAGAGCGGCTCTGGTGGTCCCGCGTCGCTTAGCCGTCCGCGGGCCGGTTCACTGGGCGACGTGAACCCCGGTTCTGTGCATTCCCCTGAGGGGATTGCTCCTGCTCCGCAGCTGAAGTTGTGGGTGGCGTCCGCCCCGTATGCGTGTAAGCAGTGTTTGCTTGCCCTCCCTCATTGTCTAGGACTAAAGAGCATTCCTGTGTCTTTCTCTTTTTAATGGTCTGCATAAAAGTGTCCATTGAGAATGGAATTCCCTTTTCCACTAAGCAGGGGATCCGGGGACCAAAGGCAATTTATTTGAAGAGGAGGAAGGTAACCCGGACAGAGATTGTAAAAGGGATTTGTAATCAAAAAGTATACGTTATCATACTTTTCTTGTTGGTTTTACCTATCCTGCACTTTGATAAAAAGTATTTTTTCCCTCATACCATACATTCCACGTGAACAGCTGTCTTCATGTACTTCTGTTGTGGTGAGGGAAAGCGTCTGCTGGTGACTTTCTTCTCAAGCAGCTGATGTAATTCCAAGAGAGGAAAGCTGTGGATAACTTTCCTGTCTTATCTCCTGCAGTCTTTGAGTTGTTGTAAGAGGCAGAAAAGTGCTAACGGAAGTACATTAAAGTGATTTCATTTTGCTGCTAGTGTGGTATCTCTATTAATATTGAACGGAAGCTGTCTTAGTTTACTCCTTTTCAAACTTAGGTCCATGGTCTTCATTCCTGTGGATCTACAGGATACTACGGGGGGGGAGAGAAGAAAGATGTCTGATAATTAACTAGGAAAAGCAAACCAATTGCCAGTCATGAATTTGCTGTGCTGAAATCTGGTCTTCCTCTGGAATATTTATTGGACGTTTGCAAACAGAAGAATTTTGGAGAAACAAAACAAAACACTGCTTTGGCTTCCGGAGCATTTAAGTTATTCACACTAAGCTTCTACGAAATTTGGCCAGAGTACTACCAGTTCCAATTCTGTGTTCATTACATTGTATTTGTAGGGTATCCATTCTGCATTTAACTGTGACTGTAATTTGCTTCCAAATTTAGCTTTATTTGCAATTGAGTATTACAGGGAAGATGCTCAGATGTTAGCTCAGTCGTTTTTTATCATTCTGGTTCATACAGTCTATTTGACTTCTACAATAGTAGTCCTAAATCTTAAAGCAAGAACACTTGTGCTTTTGAATATTTTCTTCCTGTTCTTATTGCCTGCTTGCAGCCATGCTTAAGAATCTCGGGAACAGAGGGAGATGGAGAGCTTGGAAACATAGCATTAATGTGTTTTTCTGTGGTACTGGGTGAAGTTAGATAGTGAAGTGTGGACAAGTTGCACTTTTTTTTTTGATATCTGAAGGCTACTTCTCATCCCTCCCCCAGTATTTTGTCCAAAACAGTCACTATCATGAACCACTATGAACAGATACACAACCAGCCAAGATGTAGGAAGGGACATTTAAAAAAAAAAAAAACAACAGACTTTTACATCTAGACAGAATTGAAGTGCAATTATATGAGGTAAACATAATGTAAATGGTCTGTTTTTCTTGATTGGTGACTAAATTAAAGACAGATATTAAAAAAATACCATAAAATGAAACCATTCTGATCTGTAGTAGGTTGCTGTACATTGACACATCAGTGTGTTTTAGCTGAATAATCCTGCGTTATTTGTTCACAATAATAACACAATGGCCCTGATTTCTGTTTATCTTCGGCCTCTGAATTATAAAATCTATTGTGAAACTGGGAACGAACTTTTAATTTCAGTTAAATTATCAGTATGTCTTTGTTTCTAGTTATTGGACCTTCTGTAGCAGTATTAGTGGTTTAAAATTTTTCTGCGGTTAAGAAATCAGTATGATTTAATCCTATGTTGTTTCACAGAATTAAATTCTAAATATTTCTTCCAAACTTGTTCGAAGATGTGGAGCCTTTTTTATTCATCTGTTGTTTATATAGAGCAGATCAGAGGTCTGTCATGATGAGACACTGACTGTTGTCCAGTTTTATGCTTGTGCTATAAAAACGAGTAGTAAGAGTTAAGGATTATTTGTGTAAAACTCAGATCTATGAGCAACACAATTCTCGCATGAATAATAAAACCAGCTTAGATTCGTCCTTTTATTTCCTCTGGGAAAACAGGGTCAGTTTGTGAGAGCAGATAGATCAGACCCTCTCAAGAACTAGTTTTAATGCTAGCTGCTTAAATTATTTAGTCTTCCTGTAAAAGGAGTTCCTTCAGTACTTTGAAGGTGCACCTTTAGAGATTGGCATCATAGACTAAGCAAAAGGCGGGCAACATGGAGTAGTTTATGTAATTGTTCCAGTCCTTGCTATTTTCTTCATGAAATAGATATACTAGTCTTTAATGATAATTGTGTTTTGATCTCTCTGTTTCTCTGCTATTTTGGCAATACATGCTAACACTAGTTGCATTATTTTAACTAATACACAATACTGACTTGAAGTGCAGAATTTCTGATTGGTCAGAGTTAAAACGGTGAGGCCTTAATAATACTTTAAACCAGTGATTAAAGATCAAGAGTTTTTTTCTGTAGCTGAGGTTGAATTTTGCTATTTATTAGTGATTTATTAGGACAAAGGAAGGAGGGGGATAGAACTTTTAAACTTGATGTTATTGGTTGGTTTTATAATATTTTCTACCCTCACAGGAAAAAAAAAAATTAAAATGTCAAAAGGCATAAGTATGGAAGCTTTTAATTAGAAATTTTGTGATCAAAATGCACGCTTGTCCTAGTCATGGTGCTTCATGGTGCGGGGGGCAAAAAGCTATCTTTTAGTAAGGTACGTGGAACGATCCTTTTCCAGTAAGTGATAAACTTGAAAATTATGGTAAAGAGCTTGGGATTGTATTTAAAGACAGGGAGATTTTTATCTACCCTAGTTGCTCTGAGAGCAGCTCTTGAAGGATCTGTGGATGTAGAAGGGTGTGCGTACATGCATACTTGCATGCAGGGAGCATGTTGACTTTGCTATAAGTCAAATCTGCTTTACAGGTGGAATATTTCCTAGTTGCAGTCTATACTGCGCCGTATTGGACATTGCAAGTTCAGTTGTGTTCTTGTCACTTTGTAAAGAATAATAGGCTCACTAAGAATTGAGAAAAGTAAAAAGTAAAGGGCTGTCAAACTGCATACTTGCCAAATCTGAAAGTATGCGCGTTTTTTTAGCTTTAAGTATAGGTGTAGTAATTGAGTTGTTAACATGACTATTTCAAATTGCACTGGGAAAAATTGTGGGGAAAACTTGTGTTTCCTTTCATGATTATGTTAGTTCTTTTGGGGGGAGGTCTGGAGAAAGTAATATGTAGCTGTTGAAAATTCAAACTGCAGACACACTTAATGTATTAGGAAATACTATATTAAAGATTTTCTTACAATGTAACAGGTGTAATTCTTTTCTGTGGCACTTCTGAAATGTTTTTTTTCTCACGCAGAGGTCTTACAGATAGCTCTTCTGTAGGATTTTTGTATCAAGGATCTTGTATAGCTGTGTTTACTTAGAGAAGGTGTAACTTAGGAGATCTATTTATCATTAGGTTAAATTTGTACAAAACAGTGTGAGCAGTCCTATTAAGTAAGGGTGATGGGCTTTTTTTTTTTTAATTGAGTGGAGAGTTTGGGTGCTATAGAACTGAAGGGTTTTTTTTCTTGCTATAATAAAATTAATATTTTAATACGAATGGCTTTTATAATATTAACTGTTGCTCTAATTTTAGGTAAACATTACCAAATGAGGAGAAAAGGAAGATGTCATCGAGTATCGGCAGCAAGGCATTCTTCTTCCCCATGCAGTATTAAGCACTCCCCCACACGAGAAACCTTGACATACGCTCAAGCTCAAAGAATGGTTGAAATAGAAATTGAAGGTCGCCTGCATAGGATCAGTATCTTTGATCCTTTAGAGATTATATTAGAAGATGATCTTACAGCCCAGGAAATGAGTGAATGCAACAGCAATAAAGAAAATAGTGAAAGACCACCAGTTTGTCTAAGAAGCAAACGGCATAAAAATAACAAAGTGAAAAAGAAAAATGAAGCTCTTCCCAGCTCACATGGTATACCTGCTACAACAGCTCCTCTTCCAGAACCAAAAGTACGGATTGTTGAATACAGTCCCCCTTCGGCTCCTCGGAGACCTCCAGTTTATTACAAATTCATTGAGAAGTCAGCAGAAGAACTTGATAATGAAGTTGAGTATGACATGGATGAAGAAGATTATGCGTGGTTAGAAATAATAAATGAGAAGCGGAAAAGTGACGGAGTGTCAGTTGTTTCACAAAATATGTTTGAATTCCTTATGGATAGGTTTGAAAAAGAGTCTTACTGTGAGAACCAAAAACAGGGTGATCATCAGTCTTTAATTGATGAAGATGCGGTGTGTTGTATATGCATGGATGGTGAATGTCAGAACAGCAATGTAATCCTGTTTTGTGATATGTGTAATTTAGCAGTACATCAGGAATGCTATGGGGTGCCATATATACCCGAGGGCCAGTGGCTCTGCAGACACTGTCTGCAGTCCCGTTCTCGGCCTGTAGACTGTGTGCTGTGTCCAAACAAGGGAGGTGCCTTTAAAAAGACTGATGATGATCGTTGGGGACACGTGGTGTGTGCTTTGTGGATTCCAGAAGTTGGATTTGCCAATACAGTTTTTATTGAGCCAATTGATGGTGTCAGGAACATTCCCCCAGCCAGATGGAAGTTAACATGCTACCTCTGTAAACAGAAAGGTGTTGGTGCCTGCATCCAGTGCCACAAAGCAAACTGCTATACTGCATTCCATGTGACGTGTGCTCAAAAGGCCGGTCTATATATGAAAATGGAACCTGTGAAAGAACTAACTGGCAGTGGGACAACATTCTCTGTAAAAAAGACTGCCTATTGCGATGTACATACTCCACCAGGTTGCACACGGAGACCTCTAAATATTTATGGAGAAGCTGAAATCAAAAATGGTGTTTGTAGAAAGGAGGGATCAGTGAGAACTGCTAGGTCTACATCAAAAGTCAGAAAAAAGACAAAAAAGGGCAAGAAAACAGTGGTTGAACCCTGTACAGTTATGCCAACAGTATCTGCTCCTTATATCCCCCCCCAGAGGTAAGCAAACAATCCAAGTGAGAGAAACCTTTGCTTAATTATCTGTTTCATTTTAAACCAATGCTTTTAGATGCCGACGTGAAGTTTTTGTGCATTTCTTATATGCTTTCCTTAAAGGCCATACTTGGAGGATTAATGTAAATTACGTACATTGTACTTTTGTGAAATTGCAGTAACTTCCCCAGTGAAATTAGTAAGTGGTCTTTCTTGTCCTCAGCAACCTTTTTTTGTTTTGTTTTGTTTTGTTTTGTCAGACCAAATCATGTGGTGTGCTCGGTTGTTGTCATTCGCTGTACTTTTGAGAATTAACCACTGAATTCAGAATAGCATATGTAGTTGACCTTCATATTAAAAAAACAGCCAAGCTCAAGGTTAACTGTACTCATAATTTGGGAATCTGAACTTCTTTTCCTCATTTTAAGAGCCCCGAAATGAAAATTACATTTGCATGTATGATTTGAATCTTGTTCTTCTCACCTAAATTAAGTGTAAACTTGTACTGTAAGATCTGTGTAACAAGTACAAAAAAAAACCTCCAGGAAGTATTTTCCTTGTGGGGCAGAGTAACTTTTCAGGAGGTTTTTCCTAAATTTGCATTTTTCCTTTTGTAAATGCAATAGTGTATATCAAGGTTTGGATGAATTTGGTACCTTGCAGACTTTTTTTAGAAAAGTTAGCAAGTAAGTGATGGTAAGTTAGTTGGTTAATGTATTCTTAGTCATGGAACCTGAAATGAATGTGCCCTCCCGTTCAGTGATGCTATCAAATATCTGTCCTATAACTTCAGTAAAATGTTTGTGTTTGAACAAAAATGGATTAATGCATGTGACAGAGTTTTAATCCTAATCTTGTCTTTGCTTATGAATTTATACTTTGTGAGAAGTTCTGTTTAAGCTGATTTTTATATTAGCGTGTCTTTTGCAGTTCTTACAGGAGCTTTTGTTATGTGAGTGCAAATATAAAGCATGAACACCAGAACTTAAATTGCTCTTTACATTTAACAGGCCATATTTTTGTACTTCAGCAGTGGTGATCGGGGGGCTGGCAGATGGCTCTAGATGTGGTGAGGCTAGTGAAGTGACGCATCAGAAAGCAGGGATGTTTCAAGTGATGTTTTCATTAGTAATAACAGAATTGGAGCAAAATGGAGATTTTTTTAGTATCTTTATTTCAGAAATTCAAAAGCTCAGCATGAACTTCAGTAACTTAGAACAGTAGCATCTCTTTTCAGATTTCTTTCAGTTAAACTGAGTTATAATGCATTTCAGCAGTGGAAATAATTTGTTTCTGGGATTTAGGCAATGACAGAAAGCTCTGGAGTAGAAGGATACAGTTTTGACTTTGCTGAACCTTTGAGACATGACATGCTGGGCTGAGAAATGCAAAATTGGACTATTGGGACTAAAACCAAGTTTGTCTTCATAGAGTATTTGTTTTGTTTCTGGCATTTACAACATCAATATGTTTGTTTACCCCCTGAATTAAATTCTTACTGATTTAAGAACAGTAGTTAAAGTTTCTCAAAACAGGCACCACTTCATGTGCAGGTTCATTGTACTGTGACAGGACTCTGAATGCTCAGACAGTGAGGGCTCTTAAAATAATACAAATAAATCATGTTTTTCTTGAAAGCTGACTCCCAGGTCTCAGGCAGTGGACAATTAAGGGTGGTTAAATTAATCTAAATAAATACATGTTTTGAGACTGCAGTCCTTTCCTGTAATAAGTTTTGTTAATGCAAGTAGCTACTTATTGACAGACTTTAACAAACAGCCTTTAGGTCCTGTGTGGTGTTCACAAACATGAGATGATTGCAGTGTTCTCTGATACGATTTGCTTGGTAAAATGGTACTTTTGTTTAGTGATGCACTGCAGAAAATCTTATGTTGACAGTAAGCAACTAATACTGTTACTTTAACAGGTACTGTTGTATGTGGGAGGGGGGAGTTTGTATAAAAGAATTTGGCTTTGTCTTAATTAGGACAATCCTGATCGGTGGTTTTGTTTTTTTAAGATAAGAGAGAAGATGAACTAAGTGAGAGTTGAGGATTAGAGTGCATGTTCTCAGTTGCACCTCTGGCAATTCTTTCCATTGGTAACTTTCATAAAAGCCAGACCCTAAAAGGATATTATCATCAGATTTTTTTTTTAACAGTGTCATTAGATGCCAGGAACAGAAATATAAAGACCTTTCTTTTTTTTTCCTATTTTCTTTTTTTTTTTAAATAACAACTAAATTTATTCTCAAGACTGCAGAGGGATTCAGCTTTCTGCTGTTTATGCTCGGTTTCATGTTACTGGACACAAGTATAGTTCCTGTATTCTATATCACAAGTGTAAAAAATGGGCACAGTTTAAAACTATTTTGAAGTTGAGCTTTATTGTAAATTGTTTGTCTTCAGCTGAAGGAGACTCTTGCTTAAGTATTCTTTGTAATGTGAATGTGCATAGTCCTAGAAAACTAATGAATTAAAAGCAAAACAAAAATGGGCATCTTAAAAGGAAAAGTGATTATGCTGCAGACCCAAATCTCAGTTGTCTAATTTTCTTTGGCTATATTTTTTTTTTTTTTCCCTTTAGGAAAAATCGTGTGTGTGTGACTGAAATACATACCCATAAACTAATAATGAATGATGTGATCATTTTGCAGCGTTCTTCATTTAAATGATCCCTTTTCTCTAATCTGTTTTTTTAATGCCCTTTTTTTTCCCTTGGAGCTGAAACATTATTTGCCTTTCCAGAGATCTCAAGGAAGAGCAATTAAGGTATTTAAATTATCAGAGAAGAAACATGTATGCTCAGTGTTTATACAGTAGTGCTTTTTTCCTAAAGAATTTGAAATGAACATGTTTTCAACATCTCTGGTAATTGAGGCATATAAGGAGATGGAGATGTTTGGTTTGGTGTACTTTCTTAATCATTAATAACTAGACTGTATGTCTCCTTGGCATACAGCTGGTTCTTTAGAGTTGGTAGCTGCAGAAGTATAGAAATATGAAGATAATAGTGAGGAGCAAAATACTTGGTGGATGTAGCCCCTGAGCACACCTGCTGAAGCCTGAGGAAAACCCTCTTGCCATTTATGTTTAGTTTAAGGTGGAAGGATTGCATGCTGTTTCCTTACCTGGATAGTGAGTGTATATGAAAGACTGGGCATTTTAATAATACCATTTGTAATAATTCTGTTTTCCGAAACACCTATCTTAATGTTCAGGATATGTTAAAAAGACTGGTGTAGAAGAACATATTTCATAATTTCTACACAGCTTTCTGTAGCTCATGAATTTCTGTATCAGCTTATCTGTATGTTGGGTTTCTACGCTACTGCCTGCCATGAAAGATTTTGAGAGCTGAACACTTTGCGGTTACCAGAATTTCTTACACAGATGTCATACTCTAAGCTTTTGGCTGTTAAGTTACATAGCTAGTGTCATTCTGTAGGTCATTTGTAATCTAATTATTAGCCTCTCATACTATCATCTGTGCACTACTGATTTAAGAGTGTAGGATCAGAAGGTTTTAACCATTGATGATAGGAGATGAATGCTTGCTTCCCTGTCTCTTCTTTTTTTTTTCTTTCTTTTTTTTTTCTTTCTTTTTTTTTTTTTTAATGCTGCACATCTATCTATCCTGTTGCCTGGGTATTTTAGAAAGTCTGTACCTGAGAATCCACTTCCAAACGTGCCGTACGTAGGTCATGTTAGAACCTTAAGGTGACTTCAGTTTTCAGTGCTGTTGTCTTAGTAACTTGCTTAGCACTTGGAATAGTATATGGGACCACGGGGGAACCTCTTATGCATATATGATTTGCATCAGGCCTTCTGGTTA
Source organism: Pygoscelis adeliae (assembly GCF_000699105.1). NCBI lineage: Eukaryota > Metazoa > Chordata > Aves > Sphenisciformes > Spheniscidae > Pygoscelis > Pygoscelis adeliae. Next base: position 1,601,636 of record NW_008824290.1, on the reverse strand, counting down.
CGGAAGTGTGTTGTCTCTTTACTAGGAAATTCCATTCAATTTTTCTTGAAATATGAAACTGTTGAAGATTGTTGCTTATGTTGTACTGCTTGCATTCATCAGCTTTTTTTTTTTTTTTTTTTTAAGGCAGAAATGAGCTTAGTCTAAAAGTCACATGTTTCTGGGAAGTGTCAGAGCAGCTGTGTTATGGGAGGAGGGTGAGTGGGGAAGGACACTCCCTCAAACTGTACCTCTGTATGGGAGGGACAGACAGTACCTGCACCTGTCGGCAAATGGTCATCAGAAAAGTGGCCTCCTGCTGCCACCAGCTAGTTCGCCTGAAGACAGTGGCAAATTTGTTCTTGCAGTGTTTGTGCTCTACTGATGATGCGTGATGGTTTAATTTTGCCTAGTAGATAAATTATTTTTTTTCCCTAATAAAATACTAAATTTTTTTCTAATACTAATATATAAATTCTAAAATTTTTCCTAATAAAATACTAAAAGTATTTTATTTAAATAAATATAATAAATAAATATATGTAAAAATAAAATAAATACTAAAAGTATTTTATTTAGATTGCAGGTCCAGAATTTCCAAGTTAGGAAATCCTAACTTCTAGGGCTGACTTGACAATCTAAATCTAGCTTCTTGTCTATGTTAGTTATTTTGTACTGGTTCTGTGCTCCATTTCTTGTGGATTTTTTTTTTCCCCCTGTTGCTGCTCATCCTTGTTCTTTATAAGTGAGTAGCATGGATACACAAAGGAGAAGAGTTGCAGTGTTAGCTGTGAAAACTATCTGGTTTCTCTTACTTTTGAGTGCTTGATTCTTTAGTACAAATAACATGGTTTTGGTGCAGTCTCTTGATCTTGTGTGTTGAAAGAGGCATTTAAAATGTGATTGCTTGATGAAAAGCAAAGCCGATGTCAATATTCATGTTCTTTGGAAATGTTGTGAAACTAGGATATTGTGGCTATATACTTGAGGGGAAATTGAATGTGATATAAAATATTTAATCTTCAATATTTTCAAAATGTACACTGAGATACAGTGTAATTGCTTTATTAAAATACCATTCATGCTAGTATTGCTCTATTAAGTATTAAAGTATATAAATATTTGCTTGTATCTTTAGTTTTGGTTTCTACATGGTATATTTGGAGTATCTGAAATTAAGAAAGCATTTGAAATGCAATACTTGTACAGAGAGCAAAAAATAAGCAAAAGCCCCACTTTCATAATCAGTAAGAATGAGGTGTTATACTTGTTTTCCATGTTGTATGCACCAGTTGTGTTGCATCATATTATTGAAAGAGAATTAAAAGATCCTTATGAAAGTAGGTAAGTAGTGGGCAGGTAACTGAGAGCAAAAATTGCTGAGGCACTTAAAAAATATTTTCAGCTGTCTTTAGAAATCAACATTCATGTGCTGCACATTAACTGATTTTTCTATACTGACCTTTGCTTTTGTTAGAAAGCATATTGCTCCTGGTAGTAAAACTGGATTTCTGTTACTGCATGTCTCAAGGCAGAACCAGTATTTCCTTTTGTTTTATAACTTATCCAATTGAACTATCCTGAACTTTCTTACCAAATAATTAAATGTAGTCTTGTTATCTCAACATAGCAATCTTGATTGTCTCTAAGATGAAGTATGGACCAGAAAGGTAAATGAACAGAAAGTGATAAAACACAATATAAATGGAAAGGAATATTTGCAAGGCCTTTGAGACACTGTTAGTCTGCATTCACAAGTGATGCTGCTTAATCATATATGTGGCTCGTGGGTTTCTTTTGGGGATGTGTTTTAATGTTTTTTACGATACTGTTGTGTTTTGTGTTTTTTTTAATACCTTCAGAAAGTTATTAAGTGGGGGAACGAGAATTAAGAAATGCTGCTTAAAATGCAGCGTAAAAAAGCCATTGAAAAATACTACTAGAGCCAGTGTTGCAAAAAAATTGAAAGCTGAATAAATCCAGACTAATGTCTGTTAGCTGTTTATCCTTGAATATACATGTATGAATACTTTAACAAAATCATGTGGATTTACTTAGTTTAATTACAGGAGAGCATGATGTAGGTATGCCTTATGGCTATACCTATTAATTAGATGATGGAATCACCTAGGTAAAGTGGAAGGGGATGCTAGCAGTCACCATCCACTGATGTTTCTTGTAAGATTGATTGACTTTGAAACCTTTCTGATACATGTGGAAACTACTGCTGATATCATCCTGACCTCTTTGCTTAAATAAAAAAATAATTTTGCCTAAATCAAGAAAAGAGCTACTGCGGTGCTCACTAGCTTTGCCTCAGTGGTATTTAAAAAAAATAAAATAAGGTAACTTTAGAGCTTTCTTTTCAAGCTAGTTCGTTTTGACTCTGGTTGGCTTATTAAATAAGAATTAATTAATGTGTTTGAGAAGTGTGACTTATTTAATAGGTTGTAAAAGTGGATTTTTATTTTGAGTAAAAATAATGGGGAAGATACTTGTATATCTGGTATTAAAAGCCATTGATGTCCGAGGAGTGATTTTTCCCCTCCCCTAAAAATCCAGAGGATGGAAGTGCTGTCTCATATTTAAATATGCCCTTTTTACAAAATGGACATAGGAATATGGTGTACATATAATTTTTTTTTCTTTTCTGTCTTCTGTTTATTTTGCATGTACAGGGCAATGAAACTTAAATTATTATGTTAGATATTTCTGTAAGGTGCATCATTAGTATTCTGTGCATCCTCTAAGGGTTTCGGTCCACAATGATTATATATATGATAATGCAATTATGAAGATCAAAATGCATGTGTCTCTATTTTTCAGTACTTCTGAGTTTCACCAGTTACGTGAACTTTCGTTAGATTTTTTTGGTGGCAATTAGAGGGAGTTGCGTCTTGTAAGTGCCATACAAAAACATGATTTTCAGAATGTATTGTCTGAAGAACTGTCTCCTGGCAGTTTTTAATTCAATAGTCAAGTTACAGAGCGCACAAAAATGTGTAGATAAATACCGAGATTTCTTTTATTACAGATCAAAAGGCAATTTTTGATTAATACTTTTTCTTCTGCAGATGTGAATTTAGCCTTTTGAGATTAGATTTCAAGATCATGTGTGGTCTGGTTATGACTACTACAAAAAAAGAAGCACAGAAAAATATTTTGAGAAATTTTAAGGAAAAGTCATGCCTCAATATTATGTATAGGAAGTGGCAGAAGTAAATCTATGCATGTGTTTTTTCTGAGAAGACTAAGGAGGTTTTCCAGTATGACAGGGTGTGGGGGGGGTTGTTTCGTTTTTTTTCTTTATCCAAAGGTTTGGAAGATCACGAACTTAATTGTTTGAGTAGGAACGAAGTAACTTGTTACAATTAACGGAGAATTGACTGAAATATAACATAGCATTTTCTTAACTCTTAGGTTCAATGTTCTACTTCCTTGTCCAAGAAAAAAGTTACAAGCTGTTAGCTCAAGAAGAAAAATAGATACGTGGTTTCACAGCCATGTGAAGCAAGAAAAAGTGCTTCCTACATGTTCAGTCAAAATTAAATATTATTTAAATACCAATAAATGTAGGATAAAGAATAGGAGCCTGGAGAGACTTTCAGGCTTCAGAAGATGTATCAATAGATATACTGTTGGATTCTCAACCTAGCAGGGAAAGGCAAATTCAATAGCTAGAACTTTAAAACATATAGACAAAAAGGAGTAACTGTGAAGATGATTAAACACTGCATTATAGTAGTAAGGGAAGTTATTCGGGAACGGGACATTCCTGTTTCTTCAAATCTTCAATACAAAAGCTAGAAAGTAGTTATAATTAGGAAAGTGTGTGTTCGTCACATGGGGATTCTGCAGACTTGTGTTGCACAGAAGTTTCAATGAAATCATTGTCAGTCTTTTCAGGATTTGATGTGTACCCTGTTGGGTACATAGCTGGCTTCTGCTAGGTACAAAAGAAACCTTATCCTTATTCTTTTTCAAAAGGAAATAGAGACATGCAAATGGACTCCAATTTTTTGAGTATTTATCTATCTGTGTTGTCTTTAAAGCTGATCAAAAGGGTTTGTTTGTTTGGTTTTTTTTAGTTAAGAATTCGTATAGTAACTTGAACTTTTTATTGAGGGAGGGGATAACATACAGACACAGCAACAAAACACTCTCTCTGCTGTTGGTTTTGTGTTTTTTTTTTTAAACTAAAAAGTGTATTGAAAGGTTTTACAAAAACTGTTTGATAGGCAGCTGCTGCCAAAGGTGCTGTGTGGGAAGAGTAGGGTTTCATCTGTCCAAGCAGGCTTTCTCATCTTCGAAAGCTGAAGTTTTTGGATATGGAGCTAGGAGGAATAGTTGGCAAGGCCCCAGAATTAATTCCAATTCCCAAAATAGACACTTTCATAGCTTTTTATTTTGTTTTTCTGCTAATTCTCTTCCAGTTAGTGTCAGTGGAATTACTATAACTGTCTGTAGGTAATTTTTGTGTCTTTCCTGCTTTCTATGAGTCTCAGTATGTTCTGTGGAACTTTTCTGAGCAAGGCTTGAAAATTCACATGTTCTTGGAACTCAGTTTACTTTGTTACCATTTCTTCAGTTTAGATTTTTTTGTTTTGTTCTGCAATCTTTGTGTTGAAAAATAGGGGTATTTTATTTGCCCGGTAAAGTGGAACATCGTTTGATTGTTTAGGAGTATTACTGTGGGTCAAGAGAAACTGGTATTTTAGTGATATTAAATAAAATTTTACAGAGTATAATTTAGTTGTGCTAGTCTTTTGCATGTACCTTTAATACAGCTATGTTGGATAAAGGAAGATTCAAAATAACAAATTGATGAAACTGGCGGCTCAGGACAATTATAGTAATTAAACTACTAGGTTTAGTTCATGTCTAAAAATTGATTAATTTTAGTGGGTATTTGATCTTACTTAATCTTACAGATTGTCATATTAAGTTCCTTCTGCCTGAGTTACTATAATAATACTGGCAAAATCACATGCTTGCTTAAGAAAATTTTCTCTCTAGTTTGTATTTCGAAAACTTGAGAATGGAGAGATGCTATAGAAGTCTTCATATATTGTAATACTAAAATGATATCTGTGGGGTTAAAAAGCATGTTTGGTCTGTGGAGCAGTTAGTGATTATTAATAGAAAACTGGCTGATTATCTCTTATTGGCTTTCTTACATTGAACTGCCACATAGTTAGTCACCAAAAATACTGTTTTCACTTTTTCTTGTAACCAGTTGCCGTAGTTGCCAGTGACATGTAACTGAAACTGGGAGAGGAAGGCAGTCACGAGTAGGAAGAAGGAAGCTGTGAGATTGCTAATATGACAAGAGCACATGTCGTACGTTGATGAAAATTATTTTATGCATTTATCTAAAAGATGAGGAAACACAGGACTGAGTAACACTCAGCTTTCTCTGAATGCTTTGACCAGTGCATTAAGAGTATCACCAGGGGAAGATTATCCATCAAATGTCTCTGTGTGAGGAGAGGGCTAGTGTAGATCAGCTGATAAATTACAGTTTCTCGTCAAAGCTGTTGTACATTAACTTCCATTTTAAATTAAATTATTTGAGTCTGTCTTAGCCTTTCAAAACAAACCAGTTTCCTGTCCTCATCCTTCTGTTGTTTTTGTAAATGTAGTGTATTCCTAATGCCATAATTTACACTTTAGCCTAAACTATGGTTTCAGGTTGGGAACTGCAGGTGCTATTTGAAAACTTCAGTTGAAAAGGGACCTCCCCCTTTTTAAAGACAAGCAGGGAATTGTACGATACCTCTGTATCGTGTCTGTAGTGCACGTCACAGTATTTTACAGTCGGATACAAGTGGGGCTGGGGAAGGGAAGTAGTACTGGCTTTCTCAGTTGCCTGTGGCACAAATAAAACAGTTTTGAAAAATGTTTTGACATCTGTGTAGTCTTGGAATGTAGCCCACAAAAAGGGAAAAAACAAGAGGGAGTATGACTGGTGGTACCAAAACATCAAAAGGCTGCAGCGGTCATCAGCTTGAAAACTAATGCTTTTATGGGACCAGTTATATAACAGCAGCTACTGAATTTCATGGGAACACAGCCACCTTTTTAAGAATTTTCAAATTCTTCTTTCAATGTACTTTATTTTAAATAACTGATGAGGGAGAAAACAGCGTACTGTGAGCCACACTGAGCTGTTCTTAAGGCCTCAGAACAGTGGTTCAGGCTGCAGAAAGTTACAGGTAAGAACTGTTCTGCTCTGGGTTTAGCTTAATTGTGTTTAAATGTTTTGAGAGAAAAGTGTTTACCACTTGACACGGTCCATTTCAGGATGCTCCTTGGGAATTTTGTCTTAACAAATTCTCTGTTCCATGCGGAACCTGGACAGCAAGAACACTTCTTGTCTCCCTGCTTGCTTTCTGTAGTCGCTATAGTTGTGGCTTTTTTTTCCCCCTGACATATCTCAAGTCAGTTGTGATAGGGAAGACAGTAACTCTCGTAGTATCTTCCAGATGTATGTTCCTACATTCTCTTCTTTGTGAGCTGTCTTCAATAGTAGTCTTGCACTTATTTGGCAATCTTAACAGAGATATAAAAAATTATTAAGTAATGAGATTGCTCATTGCAGTGAGATTGGTCTATTTTTTCTGAAGAGAAAGCACAGGTTCAATTGATACACTTGTATTTAATGTGCGTTTTAAATATCTGATTTTTTTTTTCTCCCAGTACTTACTATGCTTGACTTGCCATTAGAAAATAAAACACTACAGAAAGCTGTTCTTTCCTGATATTCTTATATGTGGAAAACGTTACAGGGTGGACTGATACCTTAGCAAAAAAATGCCTTTGCAGAGGTGTTGTGTGTAGTTTTGGGAGGTGACCTAAGTTCTGTAAGCCTTGCCTCTGCGTGGGGGACTTGTCAGTGTAGTGTAGCAGTTAATCCTGTCTTGTGCAAGTCAGATCCTGGATTGCAAAACTATGAAGTCTTCAAACAGCTCTCCCTTACCTGCCTCAAATATACACTTTTTTTTTTACTCTTCAATAATTTCTTTTAAAGTACATCTCTCTGTTGAAAAAAAGGTAGTGGAATGTGCAGCAAGCTCCTTTAAGACCTCAAAGACTTTCAAAATTCTAGTTGTGAAAATTTAGTTTCAACATTTACAAATTTAGTTCAAGCTCAGGTAGCAGAAAGGAACTTGCTCAAGACTGGTGCATACTTATGTGCCTTACTTCATGCTTGTGTTCAGCTTCACTGCAGCTGAATGTATCTTTGTGAGAACCTCTTTCCCAATATGGTAGTGTTCTCAAGGGTGGGAGCTTCAAAATTAGTACCCAGTCCGTGCTGCTTCTAGGGTTCTACAGCAGTGGACGAATCGTGTCTTATTTTCCCAAAATGGTTGTATTGTCTGTCAAAATTTAAAGCATTTCGGACACTAAAAGTCTATCTGGGAGTACCTGACTAAGCAAAAAGATGATCAAAGAACTGCGCTGTAATGAGTGGGTTCTTAGGGTGTAACAGCAGATGTTACATCCTCGTTGTATCAATAAGATCATAGTGTAGAGGCTCTGTGGATATCTGCCATGTGAAGAGCCTCTGACCTCTGTATTTTGAGAAACTAAGGGGTGATAGGTGGTATACTGCCACTACCGAAGTCTGGTGTCTAAATTAAATACAAACTGCCAGTATTTGTTTGCTTTTATTTGGAGGGAAGGCAGAGAGGAGTAGATTTCTACCCCTTGTTAGGTAGTTTCTGCACTCCAAATTACCTTCTGGTTATTTGTATTTTTAGAGTTGGGAGAATATCTTCTGTGAACATCTTTCCTAAGTTTATTCTAACATTTTACTATTATAATTATCTATGAATAGAATGGTTCATTATGTGAATGGGCAAATGTACTTAAAGCTGTAATTAAAGATGTTTGCTTAGTCTTGCCACATCTGATGGGCATGAAGCCAAGGCACCTCTCTTCATGTTAAATTAGATTCTCTGATCTTTCCAAATAGGTGTGTGTATATTTGGCTTTGCTTTTTTTGACTCAGTTCAGTGGGTTTTGCTCCTTCCAAGAGAGAGATATGAAAGTAATTATTTGACTGTGATTGCATTCTATGATTAATTGTAATCTGTTGTGTTTGAAGTTTAATATGGTCACATCAAGGCCTGTTCTGCATTGAGTAAGTCTTTGTGGAGCCTGCCTCTGCCCTTCAGTGAAAGACTTACAAGACAGTCCTAAGTCCATCTGCAGACTTTCTAAGCTTTAAGTTAAGCTAAAATTTTTCAAGAATGCCTAACTGGCTTAGTTATTAATTGAAAAACAATGTTACTGAAGGACACAATGGCGCTGTATTTTGAAGAAAACCTGTGTTTGCTCTGCCTTTACCCTGTGATGACTGAAAGCTCTGTAGCTACAGGTAGCGTAGCACTGAGTAGGCGTATTGCACCTTACCTTCTACGCAGCCCAGAAAAAACAACCGGGGATAGATGACCTGGGGTGAACTCGGGGTAGAATCATTTGTATGTCTGGCTGAAAAATATCATTCATGTTTCCCAGCTATTCTTAAAAATAATTTTAACCAAGGTTTACTTATAGTTTTAAATTTTGTTTAGGTATTTGACTAGGTTTTTTTCTACCACTTACCTGACAAACTGCTTTACTCCTAATATTAAAAGGGAAAAAGCAGAAAAATACTAATATGTATATATGTTCCTGATTTTTTATTGAAACGTCTCATGGTAGTGGTCTACAAATCAAGCACTTCTTGAATTTAATTTTGCCTATTTTGGTATTAAATTTTATTGGAGAATCTCTGATAAACCTACTACTATCTATTGTAGAATTTTTCTATGGGTAGTAATATACTGCGTGAAGAATTAGCAGATTTCTGTTCATTGATATATCCTTTCTGTAACTGTCTTACGTCCAGCTCAGGGAAATCCTGTTCTCTCTTTCCAACTTGCCACTGCCCCCAAACGAATGAACAATCCCCCTAACAATACAGGTAGTTGGTGCCTTGGGCCATCTTGTGTTAATTTTGCAAGGGCTGCCACCAGTGACAAATCCCTGCAATATCATACAATGACAAAACCTTTTTGTTCTGCAACCATCAACTTTTTTTTCATATTTTTGCCATGATTTCAAGATTCCGTAGGCACAGAGAGTTGAAGATCTGTTTCAGATAAACTTTTTTTGAATGTAAGTTTTGAGAGGTTAGTGTCATGTGTGAGACTTTGACATTTTAACGTGTCGTTATTTAAAAAACAGTACTCAAGGTTGTTGCGTGTGATGTTCATATAGCACTTTCCTAGAGTATTTGTAAACAGTATATGTAAACAGTATTTGCATCTATTAAAAAACAAGTTTGGAGAAAATACTATTTATTTAATCAAGACATTTTGCTTAACTGTTTGTATCGTCCTCTCTTGCATCTTTCCTGTGTGGATATTTTCATCATATGTGTGGGGTAAAATCATAATTGTTCTTCCATTTTACATTTTTTTGTTCGTTTTATTTACCAAAAATCTAATGTTAGTATATGAGTAGTACAAGCTTTATGTTGCATGTTTTTATGTAAAAAGTTGGAAGATATATTGTCTTTAAAATAAACTACTAATTTTGTGTGAAGATGGCAACAAATGATCTGAAAAGTTTTGTAGGGATTTAGATCTTTATTTCTGATTTATTTTCAATAGGAAAATTATTCTAAAATGCACATAAAGCTTTATTCTCAGCCATAATCTGGGATTGCTCTTGAGATAATGATCATGAAAAAATTGATGCCTTTTAGCTTTATAAAGTACCTTAACGTATTTGGTAGAAACTACAGTGTCAAGCAGCTGTATTTGATTGTAACCTACTGCTCAGAAATAATTGTACTGAAAAGGGATGTCATTAAAAGAAATTAGTAATATGGTGATCACTGCTGCTGTTATGTTATACATTCATATATATCTGATGTTTAACTTCCATAGACAAATACATTTTATGTTTTGCTGCAAAAAATACAATATCAGTTTTTCCATATTTTAGATTAAATAAGATTATGAATCAGGTGGCCATTCAGCGGAAGAAGCAGTTTGTTGAACGAGTGCACAGTTACTGGTTGCTTAAAAGACTGTCTAGGAATGGTGTTCCTCTGTTGAGAAGGCTGCAGTCCAGTTTACAGTCACAAAGGAACACACAACAGGTATGTGACACACTTTTTACTTATAAGAAGAAATCAGAAAATCTCTATTTCATAGAGTAAAAAATTAACCAGGAAACATAGCACAGAGTAAAAACTTTCTCTTATTCAGCACTGAGTAAATTCTTTACCTTATTCTTAAGTAATATGACCTGTACTGGAAATCGAACATTATCTAATCCTTTTTAATTTGTGAGATATGACTAAAATATATATATTTGTGTGGGTTCTTCTTTTGTTTCACTTAAATGTTTCACAAAAATACTGTCAACAAAACTATCCTAATACCATTGTTCATTGACTAGTATTGTGTCTTTTTGGAACTCATTCCTCAATGTGCTCTGAGTTAGTAAGATAAAAAAGAAATTTTATTTTAAATTCATCAAAAGATGCAAAGCAAATGTCGTCTTTGACACTTATAACTGAGAAAAACAGTGGGGTTTACAGAGTAAAGGTTAGACATGATAAATTACAGTTTTTTTAATTCAGATCCTTATTGCCCACTGTGTTCGGTAATAACAGAACAACGAGCAAGTTGTTGATGAAGTTCAAAGATCTGTTTCAACTTTAGTTTCACTTTTGACATAATTACGTGAGATTGTAGACAAGCATAAATTCATGCTGATATTTTGTTCATGTAAAACTAACCAACCTAGATGTATTTTAGATAGGATGAAAGTTGTACACATTTACCAGTCAGATCGCTGAAAAACAGAAAAGCAGTCACTTCAGATGTGTATCAGATTCAGAAAGAGGTACTCTTCTGCTTCCCATTTTTATAATATTAACAGCTCTTCAGGAGCATTAGAGATTTTGGCAGGTCTTTTATTGTTTTGGTTTCAAGTCACTGGGTGGCTTTGAAAATAATGAAAACTTCTTTTCTGAATTCTGTATATGGATCCATATGTGTAGACCTTGAAATGCTGTAAAGCATCATGATGTGGAAATTCTTACTGCATCCCAGTTACTTTTTTTAATTGAACTGAAAATGTAGTTGGCTGTGTTCTTTCCATTCTCCAGGTGTTTGACTTCCAGTGGAATTGTTCCTGTAAAATAGCCTCTAGAACTTAAGAATGCATTTTATAATCATTTAAACTGAGACTTTTTTCCCCCCTTTAAAGCTTAACTATTATTTTTGTTTGAATTGTGTTGCTATTTGCTAAGTCAATAATTGATGTAGTCATAAAAATACCATGGTCAACACTGCTCCCTAATTATTTGTTCTGTCCTTTTTGTGTGTGTTTCTTTTCTTGGATTTTCATGGAAATAAAATAATTAATAATTCCCAGAACAGTTGAGGTTGGAAGAGACCTCTGGAGGTCATCTGGTCCAACCTCACTGCTCAAGCAGGGCCACCTATAGCCAGTTGCCCAGGACCATGTCCAGGCAGCTCTTGAATATCTCCAAGGGTGGAGACTCCACAGCCTCCCTGGGCAGCCTGTGGCAGTGCTTAGTCACCCTCACAGTACAACAAAACAAAACAAAAAAAGAAAAGTGTTTTCTGATGTTCAGAGGGACTCTCCTGTGTTTCAGTTTGTGCCCATTGCCTTGGGTCCTGTCACTGGGCACCACTGAAAAGAGCCTGGCTCTGCCTTCTTTGCACCCTCTCTTCAGGTATTCATATACATATTGATGAGATTCCCTCCCGAGCCTTTTCTTCTCCAGGCTAAACAGTCCCAGCTACCTCAGCTTTTTGTCATAGCTGACCTGCTCAAATTGGAATTTAGGTGGATTCCTTTTGGGTGGAATTAACTTTGAATATAAATTGGCCACTTGTTTATCCTTCTTTCATTGCTTCTATATTACTCCGTTTTAATACTATTTTTTGGGTTGTAACTTCTCTAAAATATTTTGTATTCTACATTTAATCTTTGATTAATCTTTTAATTCTGTATGAGAAGTTTCTATTCTGAAGAGTGGTGCCTGGCAGTTACCTAATAATAGCCAAAATGAATTTATTTGGATAGTAGCCTTTTTTTTTATTTAAATGAGCTTGAGTCCTTAAAAATAATAAAATCAAGCACAGAAGTCCTGGGCTCTTGCAGTATAGACCTAGGCTATAGTTAGTGTCCGAAAAAATTATACTTGCTGGTTGGTAGTTGCAAAGTACTTTTCCTATTGAGATGGCATGATGGGACGGCAACATTTATAAATATTTAAATAGTAACTACTAAAATAAAACAATTCTTATAATTGATGTTTGATTATAATAAAATAAGTCTTAGATAAGAGCTGTTTAAAATCCCTTTGCCTGTTCGCACTCCTGTACAAACACTATTTCTTTCTTTTCTAATTTCAGACCTATGCACTATTCTTAAGTAAGAAAATAATGAAAATATTTTCTAAATTAATTGGAAACTATTTATATTGGTTTATTAAAAATTGGGGCACTTCTGAGACTTTATGCTTAAAAACCTAGAATTGAAATTTACTTTGTCTTTTGAATAGAAAAAGCAAGTTTTGAGCAAAGCTGAGTATTAAATGATTCTCTTAATGAAAAATGTGTAGGTAGTGCTTTTCGGTGAGTAGCAAGTATCTTGTGTATGGCATTGTGTCTTCTCCATACATCTTCAATATGTATTTATAATACCTATTAAAGTAGTCATAACTGCAAAGCATTTGATGCATTACTCATCTTCATTACTCCAAGTATAAGCCAAACCATAATGAAGACTTTAATAAACAGCTGTGGCATAGCTGTTGTGAGAACGCCTCAACATTTTGAGATACAGATGATGTTTTGTTCATTTCGGTCTAGATGGGAAAATTCTTTTTACCTTATTTTATGTGAGAGGTCAGAACGTCAAGAAACCTAAATAGGTTTTCAGTCAATCAAAGGAACATAAACACTGATCGGGGGAGATTTTTTTTTTTTAATTATTATTTAAACTGAAAAGAAATGTTAAGATGAGGAACCAAAATCCTGAAAATGGTTTCAGGATGCCGAGTGGAAAGTGGCTTTGATCCCTCTCCAATGTTTGTTTACTAGAACAAATTTGGCAGGGCGGGAGGCATTCCATGATTTAGAATTACTTCCTAATGAACGTGTTTCAGAGCTCAGTTATGATATGCTTTCGAAGGTGATGTTACATAAACTAACAGTTCTAAACCAGGCAAAAAGATCTTGGCTTATATACTACCTTACCATCTGCAGGAACGAGGAACCAACCCTCTGAAAGAATGGTTTATACTGTCACTTCTCTCTCCACCTAGAAATTCAGGAAAGGTATTGGAAATACACTAATAAATTTACATCCCCATTATTTTAGGTTTTTTTCTGTACTTAAAGAATGCTTGGATAAAAATAAGGTGTGAAATGTAAGTGTAGTAGCTTGTTGCTGCTGTAGTGAGGTTGGTTTAAAACTGCTGTTCGGAGAAACAAAGTAGAAGGCGCTGGTGACTTAAGGTCATATCTGCACTGAAGATTTCAGTAAGAACACAAGTTGCAACCACAAAATGTTTTTGACCAATTGGCATACAAGTGCCAGCAGAGGGTCTTGATAAAACTAATTGTGTTGATCAAGATCCAATTTCATCACTGTAATTCTGTTTTTGTTTGGCTCATATTAAGTTACAGTCCCTGTAGGGAGCAAGGCTGTCCCCATGTATTCACATCCAGCATAAGGAGTGATCTGTTGGTACGCTGACATGATTCCTGATAGCATGCAGAGACTGGTAATATACTCATGGCGGGAGTTAGAGCTGAAGACCAGTTCTCAGTTGATGCATGTTCTGTGTGTAGACTTAAAAGTGTCTCCCTCTTCCCTCAGTATTAATAAATGTGTCAGTTTTAGCTTTTCTAGATAATACTTGATGTTCAGCAAGAACTAAGTCCACCAGAAAATACCACAGAGTTTCTTTCTAGGCTTTTCTTGTGTAGTCAGCAAGAAGAAACTTTCTGGCTTTGTTACAGAAAGAAAGATTTGGAAGAAGAACTCTTTACCAGGAAGTTAATAGAAACTTTCCTTGTCAGAAAGCTTTTGAAAACTAAAAATTTTGCAAGGAACTCTTTTTATCCAAGTTTTTACTAGTTAGATATTGGAAACCAGTGCATCATGCTCTTTTCAGCTTGCCTGGATCTTTTACTCTAATTAAGGTGTAAGTTGTATGTCAGGTAATAAATAGGTTAGGGTAAAGGAGGTTTATCTTAGCTATTATAACCGTGTCTGCCAACATTTTTTGACACTTCTGTGCAAAGTAATTGGAGGCTTGCTCTTAATCCCCAAGACAGAGTGACGTTCAAGAAGGGAGTATACGTGTGCACAAAAAAAAGCAAACAAGGTGCTCTTGATACTTAGGGTCACATCTGCAGATTTACACCTACCTGCCTATTTTATGGAATGAAATTGGTCAAACAACTGATTAAACTAAAAGAATTTTTTTTTTTTTTAAAAAGCGCAACTGCACCTTCAGCTTTAGCCAAATACTTAAGTCTCTAATGAACTACCCCAAGACCTGCTCTAATAAAGTAACATTTTTTTTCTTGTTGTATTTAAGTTTCCTGACCCACCCTAAAACTAATACGGTTTTGTTGACTTAGCTTTCACCAGGGTCAGTTCTCCAGTTTCAAGAACTATGCAATTACATAGGGCAAAAGAGCAGACTCTGAATGGCTGCAAGCAAAGAGAGGACAAGCCTTCCACTTTTAGCAATAGCCACAACTTAATTTTGGTCCTGAAAAACAGTAAAACTATGAAAAAAAAGTATAGCTATGTCAGTTAACAGTTAGGTTGCTTTTCCACACATGGGATCAGAAATGAAGGGGAGTAGGAGAACAGCAATTAGTGGCAGTGTAGACTTTCTAATTCAGTGAGTCTCTGAGAATTCTAAGGAGTTGAAAATGTGCATATTAATATTTGTGCTGTCAAAATTTACTTTGAACTATTCTGACCCTCAACAGTTAAATTATTATGTGTCTAAGTCAAGACTTAACTCCATCAAAGAAATTATAACTGTCAGTAGTAATAGTCATTAGGAAAGGGAACTAAAAGTTTCCAGCTACAATTTTTCGGTCTTTTGTGTGTGGTGTTTTTTTGGGTTTGTTTTTTTTTTAAAGAGGAACAAACTGTTGTTTCCAGTTTGCTATACTGTAATACAGAGATAGTTGATAGTTAAGGATTTTCAACTTCCATAAAGTCAGAGATTTGAATAAAACTAACCTTATAGCTTCCACAGGTACATGCCTTTATTTTTACAAGGTGTATAAAGCAGTAAAATATGATGCAGATCATAGAATCATAGCACTTGCATATCTATTAGATATTTTTTTAAACTGCCAGTTTTTGCAGTTCTATTTTTAGAACCTTCTGTCTGAAAAACTACACAAGCTTCCTTTAGAGGACCTATGATACTTCTAAATTATTTTTCTGTTAAGGAAGCTTTTGTTTTGAGTGTAACAATTTGTAATGTTGGTTATTGTTAATCTGCTTAGCCAGTTTTCTTTATTCCTCTGTCTTCTATTTTTTATAACTTATGGAATTTATTGTTTGTTTGTTTTAGTTTTAAAAAAAAACACCACAGTGATTACTTACCAAGTTTATATTGGATTATGCTAGTTACAGGCAAGCATACAAAGCTGTGGATCTCCTTCTGAGATTCTTTTATAAAATGTTCATTTTAAATGTAATACTTTTCCAAAGCAAATGTTTCTTTTGTGTACTTGGTACTAATATCGGGACTTCTACTTTTTTTATGGCCTTATTTCTGGTGAATTACCAGTACCATTTGAATACTATAGGTAGTATTCCAATATCCTTCTTTTTCTTACGAAGAATAGTAAAAACAAACAAGAAAGGGTCTGTTTTCTGTATATACAAATCAAACTAAATACTGCAAGTGTTTAAACATTACTTCTTCATAAAAATGTGTGAATTAAATTCTTTCATCCATTCACTGAAAGGTTGTATTACTGTATTACCCATTTGCAGTACCATTTGAAGTTGTTATATTATTTAATAAACTGTTTCATTTCCTGTCCTCAGAAGTCATAATGATTTTGTTCTGTTACAAGCGCGTCCTAATTCTCCTGGGTGCAGGGAAGGTGGACTGCACAACAACAATTTGTTTCTACCAGGCTTGAGTTTCTGAAGACGCTGATGATGTTCCCCTGGTTTGGATTTTGATGTGAAAATACCAAATTGTATTTTGCAGCTTGTTATACTGCTACATTTTTGTTTGCTGTATTGCTTTTTCTGATGGAAATAGCCTTCACCATAGGATTGCTTTCCAGTTTATAGATTTTGTTTTCAGCTAGACAGTTGAGAAACTCTAGAAGATAAACTGGCCAGAGATTTTCTTTTGTTGCAATATGAAGCTTATGACCAAGTGCCGTAACTATGACAGTAGTTTCTCCTTTCCTGTGAATACGTACTGTAATTGCATAAAACTAACGTAAAAAGAAGTTAGTGTTTTTCATTTCATGAAAACCTTTTGATTCTTTTCTTAGAGGGAAGATGACGAAGAAATGCAAGCCTTAAAAGAGAAATTGAAGTACTGGCAAAGACTGCGCCACGATCTTGAAAGAGCGCGTTTGTTGATTGAACTTATACGTAAGCGTGAAAAATTAAAAAGAGAACAGGTAAATGGAGTACCTTTTAATTTGGTGAAACTTTTCTGAAGGAAAGATAGTTTACGTATTCTCACACGCAGTTTTTGCAATAGAAAGACTGCAGTCTTTGATCATGTAGGATCAAGAAACATAGATGCATGCGCACACTCATACAAACTGTTTAAAATATCTAAAATTAACATAGAATCGTAGAATGGTTTGGCTTGGAAGGGACATCTAAAGGTCATCTAGTCCAACCCTCCTGCTGTGAGCAGGGACATCTTCAACTAGATCAGCTTGCTCAGAGCCCAGTCCAACCTGACCTTGAATGTTTCCAGGGATGGGGCATCCACCACCTCTCTGCGCAACCTGTGCCAGTGCTTCACCACCTTCATTGTAAAAAATTTCTTCCTTATATCTGGTCTAACTCTACCCCCCCTTTAGTTTAAAGCCATTCCCCCTTGTCCTGTCGCAACAGGCCCTACTAAAAAGTCTGTCCTTATCTTTCTTTTAAGCTCCCTTTAAGTACTGAAAGCCTGCAATAAAGTCTTCCCAAAGCGTTCTCTTCTCCAGGCTGAACAACCCCAACTCTCTCAGCCTTTCCTCATAGGAGAGGCGTTCCATTTCTCTGATCATCTTCGTGGCCCTCCTCTGGACCCGCTCCAACAAGTCCATGTCTGTCTTATGCTGAGGGCTCCAGAGCTGGACGCAGTACTCCAGGTGGGGTCTCCCCAGAGCAGAGTAGAGGGGCAGAATCACCTCCCTCAACCTGCTGGCCACGCTTCTTGTGATGCAGCCCAGGATCGCTTTCTGGGCTGCAAGCGCACATTGTTGGCTCGTTTCCAGCTTTTCATCCACCAGTGCCCCCAGGTCCTTCTTGGCAGGG
>NW_008824290.1:1534622-1583833 GCF_000699105.1 Pygoscelis adeliae | reverse complement strand
TTGTTGAACCTCATGAGGTTCACACAGGCCCACTTCTCAAGCTTGTCCAGGTCCCTCTGGATGGCATCCCGTCCCTCAGGCGTGTCAACCAGACTACTCAGCTTGGTGTCATCTGCAAACTTGCTGAGGGTGCACTTGATCCCACTGTCTATGTCATTGATGAAGATATTAAACAGTATTGGTCCCGATACGGACCCCTGTGGGACACCACTTGTCACCAGTCTCCATCTGGACATTGAGCTGTTTACTACTCTCCGGATGCGACCATCCAACCAATTCCATATCCACTGAATAGTCCATCCATCAAATCCCTCTCTCTCCAATTTAGAGAGAAGGATGTTGTGGGGCATCGTGTCAAAGGCCTTACAAAGTCCAGATAGATGACATCAGTAGCACTTCCCTTGTCCACTGATGTAGTCACTCCATCATAGAAGGCCACTAGGTTGGTCAGGCAGGACTTGCCCTTGGTGAAGCCATGCTGGCTGTCTCGAATCACCTCCCTGTCCTCCATGTGCCTTAGCATAGCTTCCAGGAGGATCTGTTCCATGATCTTCCCAGGCACAGAGGTGAGGCTGGCAGGTCAGTAGTTCCCAGGGTCCTCCTTTCCACCCTTTTTAAAAATGGGTGCAATGTTTCCCTCTTGCCAGCCACCAAGGACTTCACCTGCCACAACTTTTCAAATATCATGGAGAATGGCTTGGCAACTATGTCAGCCAATTCCCTCAGGACTCTGGGATGCATCTGGTCAGGTCCCATAGACTTATGTATGTTCAGGTTCCTCAGGTGGTCACGAACCTGATCTTCTCTTACAGTGAGAGGAACTTTGCTCCTCCAGTCCCCATCTTGCAGTCCATCCACTCGAGGGGTGTGGGAAGAGAGGTTGCCAGTGAAGACTGAGGCAAAAAAGCTGTTGAGTACCTCAGCCTTCTCCTTGTCTGTTGTTACCAGTTTGCCAGTCTTGCTCATCGGGGTGGGGGTTGGGGGGGTGGTACACTTTCTTTGACCTTCCTTTTCTGGTTAACATACCTGTAGAAGCCCTTCTTATTATTCTTTGCATCCCTTGCCAAGTCCAGCTCCAGCCGTGCCTTGGCCTTCCTGACCCCATCCCTACACAACTGGGCAGGGTCCCTATACTTTTCCCAGGATACCTGTCCCTGCTTCCACTGCCTGTGTATTTCTTTCCTGCCCTTTAGTTTGACCAGCAGGTCTTGACTCATCTGTGCTGGTCTCTTGCCTTCCTGTCCTGATTTCTTACACTTGAGGATCGAGAGCTCTTGCGCTCTATGTAAGGCATCCTTAAAGATTTGCCAGCTCTGTTCTGCTCCCTTGTCCCTGAGGGCGGTTTCCCAGGGGGTCCTATTGACTAACTCCTTGAACAGCTGGAAGTTTGCTTTCCTAAAATTCAGGGTCCTGACTTTACTCTTCGCCTGACCCGTGTCCCTCAGGACTGTGATCATCCACCAGCGCTCCACCAGTGCATGATCACTGCAGCCCAGGCTGCCTCCAATCCTGATGTCTCCAGTTAGCTCACTTGTGTTGGTGACAAACAGGTCCAGTATTGCATCCCCGCTGGTAGGGCTGTCTTATTACCTGGCTTAAGAAATTATCCTCAATGCATTCTAGGAGTCTGCTGGATTGCCTACAGCTCAATGTGCTACTTTTCCAGCAGATGTCGGGGTGCTTGAAGTCCCCCAGCAGGACGAGAGCCTGCAAGCGCTCTGCCTCCTGTAGCTGGAGTAAGAATAGGCTCCCCTTGATCAGGCAGCCTGTAGTAGACACCAACCACAAGGTTCCCTTTGTTGCCTCGGTCTCTAATTCTTACCCATAAGCTTTCAACTTGCTCATGGCTATTCTTCAGAGACAGCTCTTCACAATCTATCCATTTCTTGATGTAGAGGGCAACCCCTCCGCCCCTCCTTCCTTGCCTATCCCTTCTGAACAGCTTGTAGCCATCAATAGCAACACTCCAGTCATGAGGTTCGTCCCACTAAGTTTCAGTAATGGCAACTAGATCGTAGCTTTCTAGCAGCATGGTGGCTTCCAACTCCTCCTGTTTGTTGCCCACGCTGCATGGACTGGTGTAGAGAAATTATTTAACAAGCCATTCTGTTAGACTTGCAAAGACAATTGGTTTCTGAAGAACTGTAGAAAACTTGTTCTCTTCAGGTTTTCCCAATACATGTGCCTATATTTTCTCTTTCAATGTTGATAACTCTTTAAATGGCCTGAAAATAAAACTATAGAGGAGTTGTAACGTCAAAAATAATGAAAATTCTGAAGGATGATAAAGTATTTGAAGACGTTGTTGATTCTGTTTTATTAAATTATTTTCTTGGACTTCACATAGAACATTGTCTTCAAAATTACTCTTTGTTTTGGTCTTATGTAGCCTGTAAATGTTCATCAAATTCTCTTTTTACACTTTGAACACAGCAGTACAACTGAAATTTAATTTTAAGCATGTTAGTTTTAATTTCTTCTTATTTTTGCATTGTTGGCAAAATATGAAGCTGTTCTTGTGTAACATCTCTTCAAAGAAAAGAAATACAGTTATAAAATGGAACAAAATAAATTTGTAAGTAAAATACAGATTTGAGTTCTGAGAAGCTGGAGTTGAAGTTTAGTCTACAATGAAGGGATGAGAATGATTTTTCTTACATTTTCAGCTGATGACTTTATATGTCAGACAAATGCCAACTGATGATATTGAAAGTAGCATTGAACGCATTTACTTAAAGTATATTTATGTTGTGTTTCATACCTAAAGTACTTTACTATTGCTGCAAAACAACTTTAAAACAGTATCTTAATGAAAAATGCTCAATTGGATCATCATTACTTCTTTAGGTCAAGATTGAACAGGTTGCTATGGAACTTCAACTTACTCCATTCACAGTACTTTTGCGATCAGTTCTAGATCAGCTGCAGGAAAAGGATTCTGCTCGTATATTTGCTCAGCCAGTGAACCTTAAAGAGGTATGTTTTAAGCTGTATTTCCTTACGTTTAGATATGACTTGGTGGCACTTAAAGTGCAAGAAAGAAATCATTGCATGCAGAGTTGGGACCAGCGTTAGCTTTTAATCTCTATTCTGATAATTTACATTATCAGTTATGACTTACTGCTATGAAAGTCTATTTATACTCATGTGCCAAGATAATTTCTGGGAAATACTTGTATGTACATGTGTACATATTGATCTTTTGCAATAAGATTATTTGATAAAGCAAACTCGAAGGGTGTCTTAAAAATTGAAATGTGGATACTGTGTTATTACCTGCAGGTGAAATTCCTTTTCATTCAGTGGGAAACCATTTAAACCTAAAGAGTGTGTGTGTGTGTGTGTGCATACATACATATACAATACATTTATACATGTGTATAAATAACATGTAGACCGTATACATGTCTATATAAATTGTGTATATATACGAGTGTGCATATACTACATACACATGTATATATTATACATATGTGTTCGTATGTATAAATACATATATTTATAAGTATGCGTATGCATACACGTATAATATGTACATAAAAACACAGAATTCTAAAAAGATGTAGTTTCAACATCTGTTAGTAGAGCTCCAACTTGTTACCTAAGATGCAGAATCCTGTAATATGTAAACTTCAGTTGGCATGCAAACATTTGCAATATCAAGATGAGCAATTCTAAGCCACGTTTTGAAGTTCTTGATTTGAGGTGTTACAAAGTATGTTAGAAAATGTGGATCAGTTAATAGCTAATGTTACTTTGTCTGTAATAAGATAACTTTACCCATTCGTGTTTTAAATATTTATTCAAAGGTTCCAGACTATTTGGATCATATTAAACATCCTATGGATTTCTCTACCATGCGAAAACGGTTAGATGCTCAAGGCTATAAAAACCTCAGTGAGTTTGAAGAAGACTTCAATCTTATCATAGATAACTGTATGAAATACAATGCAAAAGACACAATATTTTATAGAGCTGCAGTGCGGTTAAGAGATCAAGGAGGTGTAGTTCTCAGGCAAGCTAGGCGAGATGCTGAAGGAATTGGTTATAATAATGAAACTGGAATGCACTTACCTGAACGGCCTAAACTTGAGTCACCCCAGCCTTTCTCTTGGGAAGATGGTAAGATGTTTTTGGATTATTTTTAAAAGTTGCATTTTTCATTACACACAGTGTGTACATTCCATACAGATGTTTAAGTTTGTTACTGTTCAGTTTGTTGACTAGATTCCCCCCCATTAAAAACATTGCTTGAAAGATTCAAGTGTTTCTATTCTACTAGATCTGTCGTTAGGAAACAGTGTTAGCTAGATTCTGATTTTGACAATGCCAGGGCCTAATTTAAGATACATTAAAAAGGTTTTTAAATTGAGGACTTTTTCACATGATTGTATATGCTTGTAAATCATGCAAAATAACTACCAGTGCGCATAATCTTCAGCACATTCTTAAATAACCTACTGAATTAAAAAACGAAGCGTGTTTGTAATACTAGGAATGAAAATTACTTCTTTTGACATACATACCAGTTTTCTGAGGATTTGGCAGTAAAGGAGAACAATTAACACGTTTCTTTTATAACCATAATCTTGCCCTTCTCTTTGACAATAACAAAATCATCTATTACGGTGGGAAGGATTAATTATGTCTTCCTTCTGACCTTTTATTTCTTTGCTCTACTACTTAGTTTTCTTGAGCAAAATGCTGATCAAGAAGAATGTTAATTATATAGTAGGAATTCATTTCAACATTTCTTCACTGGTAACAGTGAAGCTACTAAGACTGATCTAAGTAGCTTTTTCATGACATTTTTTAATTCTGGCAAGTGAATTTTATTTTTTTTCCTCCTGTTGGTATTATTATTCTGGGAAATATTCTGGGAAACGCTAACACATTTTCAATTTCAGTGGATAGGTTACTGAATCCTGCAAACAGAGCGCATATGTCCTTGGAAGAACAGCTGAGAGAGTTGCTAGAAAAACTTGATCTCACCTGTGCAATGAAATCCAGTGGGTCAAGGAGCAAAAGAGCAAAGCTGTTAAAGAAAGAAATCAGCATTATTCGCAACAAACTAAGTCAGCAACACAACCAAGCTCCTCAAATAGAATCAGGTATTGGAAGTTTTGAAGAAGAAAGTGCAGCATTAGAACAAGATGGAGAAGAAGAAGGTAAGATTTTTAAACTATGTTTCAATCAGTACTGTTCTGAACCTCTTCAGTCAGGTGCTTTAATCATGTGAATTAAAGAATAAATGAATATCATATTTAATTTTTAAATGGACAAACAGCCACTTAATCACAACAAATATTTTAAGAATACGAGAATTATCTTTTTAAACAAAACCTCCCTCCATTATTTTTCACAGTAGCAAGGCTTTTTAAAAATTTAGGTGTTAAGAAATAAAAGTACAATCAATCTCATAAGAAAAGGAATCAGAAATGCCTGAGTGAAAAACATCTTTGTACTTTCAGAAATCCACTTAAATGCCAAAATATGTATTGGGGATCATGTGAGCCTAGGTCACTGGTGCTGAAAACTCTGGCCATTGTACTGTTTTTTGTAGCTTTTTTTATTCTCTACTCCAGACTCTGGGGAGGGTGGAGGGTAGGTTTGGGTTGGTTTCTTGTTTTGTTTTGATTTTGTTGGGTGTTTTGTTTTGTTTTAAACAAAGCTAACTATTGATAGGACTTAACAAACTTCATGTTGTACAATCAAGTCAGCCATATCTAACCAGCCCTTCCCCTTGCGCTTCTCTTCCTCCTCAAAACGTTGGTCTCAGAACTGCATCTACATTTGGCTAATTCCCATTGATTTCAATGAGAGCAATATACTAGAAAGACCTAACTTTATATTTCAGTTGAATGTCCTATTGCTTTTTTAGCTTTTAAATCAGTTACTGAGGTCTTTATTGCTCATTTTTAAATGATGCAAAGAAAATCTAGTCTCTCTTAAAAAAAAAAAAGCTCTATTGAGTTTGTTTCACGATCAGCTCTTCTCTAAAAAGCTAACCTATTTTTCTTTAGGAGAGTTAGAGAGTTTCATTTTGAATAAGTACATTGAATGGGAGGAGGAAAGAGCTCAAGGAAAAGTGGAAGCATGGTTATAAATAAAACAGTCTGTGTCTGGTGCAGCTTGATGCTCTCAACATTTTTGAAAGGTGAAGTCAATAACATGACTGTCCTTAACTGCCATTCAAACAGCAACTTGGTGTTTATTTCTTAGTGTGACTAAGACAGTGCTTTTCAAACATACAACTTGCTTGAGATTTGAACAATGGTAGAAAAAGTGTATGTGAATCAGTATGCTTGTTCTGAGGCTGTTAAGTATTCTTAATGTTTAATGATTTGGGGGGGGGGTGTCTTTTTAATCTTCAAGTAATGATCCTACTGAATATAGTTCTTCAGGAATGTAGTTTCTGGCAGATAATGAATACACTAACTCTTTTTACTTGTAGCTTAACATTTTTATGACACAGCCTTTCACTGCAGCTGTTGTGGAAAAAATAGTCCAAAAGTGAGCAGTAGCTGTTTTCTTATATTTACAGTACGTTTTTTAAAAAAAACAATGAAGAGCATGATCCAGAGTTGATTGGCATTATTGTTACAATTCTGATCTAGTGAAGAGTAATAGTCATTAGTTCAAATTTCAATTCTGAAATGGAAGGTACTTAAGAGAGGAGTAAAGAAAACAAGTTGCCAAAAAGAAAGATGAGGGAAGTAGTAGTATCCTGTGTCCAGGATCTCTACAGGAGCTGACTTTAGAAGAGCTGTGAATTACCCCCTTGCAATTCTGTTTTCAGTTTCTGATCATGTGAAAAATATGGTACCAGAATGACACCATGAAGTTTAGGTTTTAGTGTCTAAATAGTTTCCAAGTGTTTTCCTGTGCTTAAATCTTTTTGTGAATATTTTCTAATTAATTGTAAGAAAATCAGAACTTATTCACAAAGAACAGTCACCTTGGACACTCTAAAGTACAGGCTTTTTTAATTGGTGGTACTTTAAATGTGCTTATTTGGCTGTTAATTTCATTCTAAATGTCTTCCTGAAATATTATTTACCAATTCTAATACTTGTATGCCTTCAAAGGATGTGAGCATAGTCACACTTTATTTTAACAATATATTTTTAATATGAACTATGCTATTGTTTGATTAAACCTTAAACAATGGGGCATAGATTTTTCTGCACTTAGAAGTCATTGATTTCCAAGTAAGCATTGCTGAGCCAAAACCAAAACAATATAGAGATAATATTTAATCCACTACAGATACAGGGCTTAAACCTTTGGGTTTTTACACCTTTTTTTTCAGGTGACATAGAAAAATTAACTAAATTTTAAAATTTCATGTGATAGCATAAATATTACGTTAGTCTCATACAGTTACTATAGAATAAGCATCTTCTTTCTTCTTACTAATTTATATTTTACAAGATTCTTTTGGAAGCTAGAAAGAAGGTTTTTAACATCTTTTTGAATTGATAATTATGGGTTAGGAAGTCGTCCTACTTGTATTTGGGAATGCTGCAACAGTAGAGTGTTGTTTTGTTCCCCCCCCCCCATCACTTGGGATGAAAAATTGAAACTAGTTTTATACACTCATAGTTATATCTCCATTGTCTTTTCCCAGCATGGAATTACTGCAATTGACTTGCACATGATCATGTTAAAAAAAAAAAAGGGGGGGGGGGGAATGGTAGAGGGTGGTTTTTCTGATTGCTCCTATTAAGTCTGTATTGTCAAGTGTGTATTTGCCAACTAGTGGCTACTCAAGCTGCAAGATTTTGGGGTGGTGTTTTGTTTTTTCTCCCCCCCACCCCCCTTTTTTTTTTTCTTTTTGATAGATAAAACTTCTAGACACAACTGTAAAACAACTTTGCAAATCTTGCTTTTCTGTAAATTTTATAAAACATTTTAGCTCACTCTACTAGATGAGGCTACAAATACTTTTTATTTTTTAAATGCTCATCTGATAAAATTTATCTTAGGCAGGTAAGGTGAATATCGATAAGGTGAAATACATAAAAATGTGTATTATCAAAAATTTTACTTGAATGGCAGTATAATTGCATTTAACAGATAATCATCCACCACCCCAACTTTCTATTTAAAAAAATAGTTTTCTTAGTTTTTAGTTAATGAAACTAACATAACTGCATGACAAGTAAAAAGTATTTATCCAGGTGTAAATTGTTAACACCAACTATAAACGCCTACTTTTCTATCCCTGTTACATTCCCAACATAAAAGTAGGAACTACTAACTAGGACAGATTGTTGCTAGACAAGGTTTGTTTTTAAAATGTTATGCTTTGTTTCCAAACAACAGTTTATTTGGTGGGCTGCACATTTATAGTGAGTTTTATAATAGACTTTATAACTACAGGTTTTCAAAAATCACACTCTATTTATAATTTTTTCAGGAGATAAATCTCCCCCTAAACTTGAACCATCAGATGCATTACCTCTTCCTTCAAACTTGGAGACTAATTCAGAACCACCAACCCTCAAACCAGTAGAACTCAATCCAGAGCAGAGTAAGCTTTACAAAAGAGTAAAATTTGATAATGAATTATATAGCACTTCCATTCAGAAAGAAATAAATGGACACACTCCAGAACACTTACTTGACAGTAATCTCAATGAGTCGACTGTTTCTGCTGTAGCTGAGTCATCAACTGATGTAAACAGACGTACATCCATTCTCTTCTGCAAATCGAAAAGTATAAGCCCCCAAAAGTCTGCAAAGAACACTGAAACCCAGCCAACTTCTCCACAGCTAGGGACCAAAACCTTTTTGTCTGTAGTCCTTCCAAGGTTGGAGACACTTCTGCACCCAAGGAAAAGATCAAGGAGTGCATGTGGAGATTCTGAGGTTGATGATGAGTCCCCTGTAAAGCGCTTGGATACAGGTAAATGTTACAAAACTTATTTGAATGGATGCATCTCGAAAGTTAACATACCTGTTATTTTTTTGACATACATGTAATTGTTAATCTTCAGATTTTAGCACTTGAACAGTTTTTCCTCATAGTTGAGTAATTATAGTTCAGAAAATTACTGATTTGTTTTTGTGTTGGCCCTATACAATTAGACTTAGTGAACCAAGTTTTACTTTTTCAGTTTTCACTTTAGCAATGGGATCTTCAAGTTTACGTGTATGGGTGGGTGATTTTTTTTTTTTAAGTTGTTTTCTATTTCCTTTTGTTGCAACCAATAGGAAAGGTGAATCAGCTGCTTTTTTGGAAACTCCCTGTTAAATTACATGGAATCTTCGTATATGGTGCCAAAACTAGAACTCTCATAAGGAGGAGCATGGAAAATACATGTTCCGTGTATGACTTCATTTTGCTGTAGTGTTACTCCAAGCATATTTTCACATTATGAAACTGATGACTGTGTATGAGGTGCTTTGTATACCCATGTATTTTATGGAAGTGTTAAAATCCCAAAGTATAATGACACTTCCTGTGTTTCTTTTCTTTAGTCTGTGCACTTTAAATAAATAAAGTTGAAGAATCTAAGTGTAAGATTATGCTCTTAATGAGACTTCTCTAAAGAACATTAAAAAAAAGAAAGTCATCTTGCTACACTGGTGCAGTACAGTTGAAGACATTAATTACACCTTTTCTTAGCGAACTGTAGTTCTGTTTATTGAAGAAGTTTGAATAAAACCCTCTTTGAGGAAGAACAGCAGCATAAGGAAATTACTTAAGTATATTTCCTTAACATTATCCATGGCCATTGCTATGGCTTTTATATTACCTTTGAAATAAATAGTCTGTTTCATTGTCATGTTGATAACCCATATGTAGGTATGAAAACAGCATGTGGTTTCTTGTGTCTTTGAATGAAAGATAGAGGAATTTAATTTGAACATTTATTGTGAAGATGTGCTCCAAAAGCTGTTTGTGTTTTTTGTGGGGGATTTTTTTGTGTTTTGAAGGGGGAGGAGGGTTGGTTGGTTGGGTTTTTTTTGTTCAGGATTTTTTGGGGGATTTTTTTTGTTTGTTTGTTTTAATAATTAAGTGAGGAGGAAAATTATTCTAATGCTGGAATCATAGCATAAGAAAATGATAAGTAAGATAAGGGGGGTGGGGGGGTCTTTTTGTTTATATTTTTGTTTCTTTGTTTCACCTCTTTGGAAAGCCCCAGTTTCCATTCCTTTTCATAACAGCTTGGAAAGAGCACGTGTGTTTGATCTGGTACTTTAGTTCTGAAGTAGGAATCATGTGAAGGTAGTATGATGATAGAAGTGAGTTAATCTTCATTAATGATGCAAATAGCTTTGGTTTCCACATATTCCAATTTACCAGTCTTTAATCTAGATAATTTCATTATGTACCTTTATACAGATTGCATTTTATCACACGCACAGTGAATCACTTTGTGCTAGCTCACACCAGGAATTAGTACTAATTCCTTGAAATTTTTATCTTAAACATTGTGAATTGTTTCTTTGGGGGAAAAATGTTTTTATTATATAGGAAAACTGACTTAATTCTCGACCGAAAAAAAAACCCTACCAGATTTCTGAATACATTTAAAATCTGACATTTTGTTCCTTTTCTGTCTGTGGAGTTAGGTGTACGTGGAGCAAATATGCTTTTGATTATCTTCAAAACAAAACAAACAACCCAAACAATTATGGATAGTTTCTTTTAATTTTAGTACTCTTCCCATTTCAGAATTTCTACTTGTTGGGTTTTTTTTTTTTTTATGTAATATGTAGGCTAGTAACAGGAGTAAAATCCAAAAGGTTAAAAGATTTTTTTTTTTAATTTTTAAATAAAATTCTGTAGCTTCTTCCTGAAGCTAATGAAGATATGCACAGAATTAAATTTATGTAGAACTACTACTTAGGGGGCATTTATATTTAAACTTTTTATTTGTTTGCTCAAGAAGAGACTGTGAATGTGAATTGAAATGTTTTAACCAAATTAAATTCACCTGAAGGTGTTATAGTTATTCTTTAATAGTATGTGGTTTTTTAAGCATATATGGTTCGTAGAGATGTGTCAGCTTATCAAACCTTACTCCTGTGATTCTTTTTCCATTTGCAACCAAAAATTTTGCTTTCACGTTGGAGATTTTATTCCTCATGTTATTTTTCAAACTTGTGTCTCCACACTAATTTAAGCAATTTGCAATTGGCAGCTATTTTGAGCTACGCTACGGTGCAGCAGGAAACCAGCACAAACCTCAGATGCTTTCTAAGATTTAAAACCAGTTGAATTGTTTTACTTTTGTGTATGCAAGCTGGTGTCGATTCATGCAGATGGCTGTGTTGTGATAAAAATAAATGAGATCATGTATACAGTAATATAACTCTTTTTTTTTTCTATTTGGATATTTTTCACAAAATTTTAATTTCATGCTGCTGGTAAAAAATGTTTTTATTCAAAAGATTTCAGCAGACATGAGCCTTTCCCTCCAAAGCCATACCGTGATAGAAGAGGCATGCTTCAGGCTTCTTACATGCGTTCTTGTGAGTTAGCAACTTCATGAGCAATCACTATAGTTGAAAATGAATTATTATTGCACAGTTTTCTTTGACTGGTATGAATGTTAAATATCCTCAATTCTAGTCGATATAGGAAAAAGTCGTTAAAAAGGACTTTGCTTAATATACAAAGCAGTCAGATTTTTAAGTGGTCGAGAGCTGCACTGTCACACCTCTTTTTTTCTTCCTTACCTATTCATAACCAATGTGGGGGTTTTGCCGTTACTTAAGGATGCTTTGTTGTTTTGTCCCTCACCTTACTCGGTCTCCTCCATGTTTCCCCCTTTCATGTCACTCATATGTATTCTTATATGAAGAAGTTCAAAGGAAGACTCTAAAGCTTGCCTAGTTAAGTAAAACCACACCTACTTTGTCTGATGTTTCATTATTCTCAGAGACTGCCTTTTATTATGCTCTCTTGAATTACATTTGTGGTTGGTGTGCTTGCCAGTTTCAAGAAAGACACATACAGGATCCATTGGCACACTACTTTGTAAGTATGGTGTCCCATATGTTGTTGGTTTTCATACACGAAATAATTATTGAAATACTAGCTTTTTTCAGAAATAGGGGACTATTGCACAACATGACTTAACCTTTGAAGAGGACTGAAAGCAGTTCACTTTAATACTCTGACCTCCCTTTATATGTGAATCTTTGTTTAAAAAATATGAAGCAATAGTGTAATGTAACCTTACATTTTAATTTCATAGTGTTCTACTAGGGCATTATCGCTTACATATATAGCACATCTTTCTCCATAGTTGCTGTGTGGAAACTAAACAACTACATAGTGGAGAGATGCATTTAAAAATTTCCTATGTGTACTTGATGTATCTTGGTTTTGCTTCCTACGGTCTCTAGCAATTTCGAAAAGAAGATAGGTTGTTTTACTTAGGAAATTTTGGTCACATCAGAGATTGATGTATGATTCTTGAAGTTCAGGCATGTCAGATCTTAACTGCGACAAGTTCAATGACCTTTTCAAAATGTTCCATTGTATACTTAGCTTGCTCTTTTGTTACAAAGATTAATCCTTTTCGTCAGGAAATCAGTTGGTGCAGTTATTACATCTGAGAAAAATAAAGCTGATCAGTGGATAGAAGGTAGATTTTACTGACTGTTTAAAAATTTGCCTCTATCAGTTGTGTATTGGAAAGATAAACTCCTGGAACAAATGACTTTTAAGATACTTTTCGAGCATTATAAAATGCTAGACTACGTTCATATTAAATTCTCATGTTGTTCTTGGTTTTATCAGTCACCTTTAAGCTTTCATAAATTTAGGATAGTAATTCACAGTTACTGTGTTGGTACCCTCTATTTTAATTAGAAACTAAGTATTTAGAATATACTATCCTAAAGCAATTACTTTACTTTATCATAGAATTAGGATTGCAAATAGCGATTATTATAGTGCAGTATGTTGGTTTTCTGTTATTTCTTGGCTAGATAGCAATAATAGAAAATTTCGGTGAAACGTATCATTTACTTAGTATTCTTCTTGCTTCCAGCTACACAGATTTTCTCAAGGCACTGAAACAGATGTAAACAAATATTTATAACATGGATCACTGAATTACAGTATTTAACACAGTAAAAAGCACAAGGTTTTTCTGGGGGCGGCGGAATTTATCATTTCTTAATATATACTTTGCATGCAGTTGTCAGTGTACAACAAACATAATTATACTTTATTAAATCTAATAGTAAATGTTGGGCTGACTTTGTTTCTGCCCAATCACTACAAAATGTTTGACAGCACTTAAGAACTGTCTGCAAGTAACTTGTATGTGAATTCCACTTGCATTTGATATAATTTAATATTGTAGTGGTGACCACTTTTACTTAATTTTATTTGGTGTGATAAGGACAGAGATTATATCTGAGGTAAAATGGAACACAGGTTATTTTTTTTGAATTCTTCAATACTTGATTTCTAAGAAATCTTTGGTTCTTTGGAGCACAGGCCAATTTGATTAAAAGTTGAGCTTCATATGTGCAGCATTCAATTACCATTCTGTAAATGGAAGAAATGAAAGTAAAACGTGTATCTAAGAATATAACTTACGTCCTTTAAGTAAATGACAAACTAAACTAGAGGTTGCTCAGTGAAAAAACAAATTGGCATAATTACTCATCTGTTAACATAGACAGGAGTGATAGTGCATACATATATTAATGAGTAAAATGCAGTAATTTGACTACATTTTACTCATGAATTGACTAAATCTACCGACATATCCAGAGTCCTTACACTTTGAATTAAAACTATTCTTTTTTCTTTTTTTTTTCTTCAGATGCATAGCAATTGTTTCCTGTGAAATTTAGTTATTTAAGCACTTAGCGATGTCCAAAGACTTCAGCTGCCTGCCTTCAGGAAGCTTCAAAACATAAAACATTTTAAGACTTACATGCAAACAAACAAAGCATTTGAGATTGTGAAGGCCTAAAAGGAATTATCCCCTGGCTTGTTAAATTTGTCAGTGTAGAGACATGGGGACAACCAACAGGAGCTCGACTGCTGAGTTGTCAGGATAAAACCAGGCTGCAGAGCAGGCCATAAGTATCAAAGAGGCTGAGAAAGTGAAGTTTGACTAGAACACTACCAAAATTATTTGGGGAGGATGCTAATGCATTTTTGCTTGGTTTTGACAATTTTTTTTCTTTGTTTGGGTTTTTTGTTTTGGTTTTTTTTTAATGGGATGATAGGCCACTGAGAAACTTTGACCATTTGCTAAGAAAATCAGGCAAATTAAGGAGAGCAATTTGAAAAAACTGAATGCTGCATTTCTTTATCTGTATTTGGCCCGCTCAAGCTTTAGACAGGGATTCTGGCAGCCCTACTAAAATTTTTGCAAATTTAATTTCTGGAAGAATTTTGAGAAATAGGAGAGGATTTTTGTAATACATGTGGAATAGAATAAGTGCATAAGGCAGAAAGAGGGGGAAAGAAACTATTTTATACCAGTCAACAATTGCAATGACATTTAAGAGAATAAATGTTCCTTTTGGTTTTATTTCGTCTGAAGAATGATATTATTAACTTCCTCACCATTAAAAATCCTTTGCTTATTTCTTGATTTATGTTACTAGAATAGAGGGAATTTTGAGCAACATAGTCAAGAACAGTGGGGCTTGATGAACAACTAGATAAATCGGGGTTTTGTCCTTTTTCAAGGCTTGTGAAGTGTGTGCATGCATAAGTTACAATATGCATTAATATTTTAGAAATTTTTCTTGGGTCTTAAACCTGATAATTTCTTCGAAAGTACTATCTTTTGGGTTATTTTTAAGATATTAATTATTAGCACCCAACTTAAAATTGGTGTGTTTTCTAAGATCAGTATAACTGAATCTTCTGTAATAATAAAAAAATATTTCTAGATGCCCTTCTGTTTTTCTTGATGCTGTAGGAGTTGTGGAACCTTTTACTGTATTCTGGCATTTCATTTTTTTAATGCTTAGCTCATTTCTTGGCTCAGCTTTAGCTTTCTAAAAAATAAAATGGCTTAGTCCCCTGTGTGCTTCATCTGTGGCATTTAACACTAATTCTTCTGTGTGGTGCCGATGGTAAACAGAGAACTGTGGGATTTATTGAAGGTATTAAAAAAAAAAATAGTGAATTTGGAGATCCACACTATGCTTATAAATTAAGAACACACTTGCCATGGTGTTGGGGCTTAGTATAGATGGCCTACCTTCAAATTCACAGGCTTAGATATCTTGAAGTCCCTTGTATCAAGTACATAAGGTACCAGAGTTGATCAGATTACCATTATATTTGACCTGTTTGGAACATCATAGAATCATAGAATAGTTTGGGTTGGAAGGGACCTTTAAAGGTCATCTAGTCCAACCCCCACATACTCAGGTCTGATTTAAGAGCTGGATGGTCGTAAAAATTAATCCAATGACTCCAACAGTAACTTTGGGCACTGAACCTGGAAGTCAAAAATACGTGTGACTTAGGGCTTGTTCTTCTGTGAGTGGAGAGAGGGGGAGACAGTTTCCACGGTATGACTGACTGCAAGATTAATGTCTCTCAGAAAAGGTTAGTGTGGGGGTTTGTTCATGTTTTCTTTTTTTTTTTCCTTTCCCCTTTTTTCCCCCTAGATGAGAATAGATTATGTAGTTATATGTGTAGAGGGAGGTCCTCCATAAAAAGTAATTATGGTAGTATGTACTCTTTTACTGTATCATACACGCAGTCCAATATTTTGGGACATTTTTAATTGATAGCTCTCTTCTGTGTTTCCCATTGTAGTACCCAGACATAGCTTCTTCGGTGTGTGTAGAGGAAGTGTACACATAAGAAGGTATCCCCCTACAAAGAAACATGTATTACTCAAGAATAGGTAAAATACTTGGAAGTTGCTTTTATTTTGTTGGTACCAAAACAGTGTTCGTTGGTCATGCTGTCACTTGGACTTTGTCAGGCCATGCTATCCTAACATGGTAACACTCCTCCCACTTTTATTTTCCTTTCTCTCCTTTTTTTTTTTGTTTCTCTTTTCTTTTACTTTTCCCTTTTCCCCTCCCTCCAAAGCTGTAACAGTACAGCTGTCATTCAGAAATGACTTTCTAACAACAGGTCATTGGAAAAAAATGAAGACGAAAGCAGATGTTGAGAACTAACCTTCGGCTGATAAGAATGGCTTAAGTACTCCCGAGTTCTATAAAAATACTTTTTTTGTTGAAGATAAAAAGTATTTTAGGCCTGAGGGGGAAAAGAAAACATACTGTAGATTCATCTGATTAGATGCAAAGATGTGAATATGCAAGTCAGCCTTATTTTAACTCTTTGTGTTCAGTGCTGCCTAAAAATAGCAAAGCTGGGTTGGTGTTCAGTAGCCCTTGATTATCTTCACTTGACGACGCTTCAAGCGCTGTCAGGTTGACTGCATGAGCAGTGAAACATCTTGTTTTGTCTCTGCAGCTCCTTTCGTTGAAGCCAGGAAGACAATCTTAGGATTGCAAGCACTGTTAACTTTTGCTAGGCTGGAGTAGATTTTTAGTGTGATGTTGCGGTCTCTTAAAAGGTTTCAGATCATGCACTTCCTCAAGTACAGTGCAAGCTATCATAGAAGGAGACTGTTCCATGCCTTTAGTATGCACTGAATCTTTTATACTGAATCACTTGAAGTTTTCATCTCCCTGTGTGAAATACCTCTCAAGGTACAAAAGGCCTGGAAAATTACGTCCAAAAATGCAGCTGTGTAACTTAATGGAGTAACTGGCTCATTGAAGGACTTGCAGGCGTGGCAGGTCTCTGGTAAACAGATCTGCCTTCATCTTTCTTTCAGATGGCAGTTTCAGTTTCTGTTCCCTGTCCTAGAATGAGGCACAAATAAAGAACTGATTTTTCTAAATAGCTGTAAAAGGCAAATAAATGGTAAATTATTTGTTTCCTTTTTAATAGGGTAGGATTGCTGGACATGCTTACATAAGAGAGTTCTGAAGTTCACCTGTCCGTCTGTTTCCTTTTCTTTGGATACCATGCCCAGCAATTGTGTTCTCACAATTATGGGGAAACATTTACTTGCAAAGAAGAAAGTGTTGGTAAAAGCTATGTATAAAATCCTTTAGATAGTAATTTAAGAAAAAGAAGTTAGTTCCATTTAGGAAATGGAATAGCCTGCTTCTGTAGGTCCTGCTGGGCTGCTCTGAAAGACTGCTAGGCACTAGGGTTTTGATGCAATATATTGATAGATAGTTATAATGCTTTTTCATGATATAAGTTGAGAATGAAAAGAATCTTTATTGATTTAAGTTTTTAATAACTCTTAAGTTTTCTTTCTTTTAATTTATATCAGGATTTGGTAGGTGAGAAAATAGAATTCTTCATATGGAAAATGTGTAAAAGTATTTTTTCTAAAGGATCTTTACTGTTTGCGTTACTGTATAATTCAGAAAAAATGTTTGGAAAAAAGATTTTGATCTTAAAACCTCATAAGTAGTCTTTGCCAAGATAATTATAGGTAAACGGTCCTAAATATTACTGACTTTCTATAGTCATTATATTTCTTGGATCCTGAATGACATACCATTGATCTGTGTGTGATTCAGGCACTTAAATCTTGTATTTTATAATCATCTGTGTGTGTTTTACATGTCATAAATCATATAAACTAGAGCTGACTAAAAAATGCAATTTGTAAAGTTAGTTTTAAATTCTTCAAGTTTTGTGCTTGCACTTTTTAATGGCATTTTCTACACTAATACTACTGCATCAGTCTTTTCTGTACCACTGGAACAGCTGATAGTCTCTACAAGACGTTGTAAAACGTTTTTTTGAGAAACGTTTCTGCTTGTATGCTCTTTTTTTCCTTTCAGATTTTCCTGGAATGTTTTCAAACTCCTCCACTAGTGTTGTCTCCCACTTGTATATTTTAAAATGCCTTGAACAATCGTCCTATAACAGAGTGATCCTACAACTATTGTAGTGCACAGAGCAACAGACAGTCCTTATCTTGTGGAAGCTGTAGTTGTTACATGTTGATTAGTTTTCCTTTCTGTTGTGCAATTCAGATTCAGCTGGTTTAGCAGACTCATCTGAATAGCCAGAGACACTCTTATTCCCAGTTTTTGAAGAAAATTAGTAGTTACAGGATGAATTCTTAAGCATTCTTTTGAAACATATCAAACTTCGACTATTCGGTGAGCTACCAAACTGTATTCATTATGTGTTACTTAAACCGACAAAGATGAAATTTTTCTGTTTAGGATCTTGAAAGCTACTGCTATTTAGTGTGTAGGTGCCACATCATGGGCTCACACTGAGCTTTCTTTGCTATCTTTGGCCACGACCAAATTTTAAGCACGTTTTAAAAGCTTTATTTCCAAGGGGACTCTTCACACCAAACTTTATCATCTTTGTGAGTAACTGGCTTCCATTTTGTCTGCATACTGAAGACTGTTTTAAGAACTGTAAACTTTGACGTGGTCAGATATCATCTGTGTATTCTGAAAAGAAGGATTGTGTCTAATATTCTTACTGCACTCCAGAATTTACTGTTGGAAGTAGACATAGGGTTACTCTAAGGTTCACTTTTTAAAAACTTTGTGGATGCCTTCCTATTGCTGCAATACGCCCATTTTCAAGGTTTGCGTATTTAAGAATACAATAACTTCTGATTATTTATTACCTTAAAGTGTTCCTTTATCCTGTCTGTGCATACCTGTATATATAAATCCTCTTAAATTAGGGTCATCCCCATTCTTACTCTTACTACAGGGATTTTTAGATACATTTCAAAACCATGTTCTTGATGCGTATCATGCACGTGGAAGTTGTATTCTGTGCTTTCAATGACTTGCATATATTTTCTTTTTCAAGAAAGAGGACTGAATCAAAGTGAAACTTTTAATTTAGTTTTGCCCCTTTTGAAACTTTAGCTGAGTATTAGTGTTAGAATACGTGAAACACTTGTGTCATTCTCACTGTCTCTGGACGCTGCTGTAAGGATGGCTTATTTATTTGAAATCTCTGTTTCCTTTCAGAGAGACTTAATGGCTTTTTCACTGTCTTCCAGGTTCTCATATTAACTAATATCATGCTGGGTATTTATCTCTTTGGATCCTAATTATTTTCTGTTATCCTCAACATGGAATGGAATTCAATTAAATGATCATTTTGGAACGCAGAAAGACAATTACATTTGAAGTAATTATTTTGGATCATGTTGGAGACACCAGCCATCCTTAAAACAAACAAAAAAAAATGAACACTGTTGGAGGAAGTCTTTGACATATATGAAACTATGCTCTTCATTCAATATATTGCCCCATTTCCGTAAGTTATAAAGTTGTACATGTTGTAGTATATGTGACACAAATTGGTCGCAGATTTTTACCAGTCCCAGCGTTCTTATTCCCAGAACGTGCTCTGTGAGAGCAGATTAGTTAAGAATGTTCTATCTCCATCCTCTTCCCTTCCCCAAAATACAGTCTAATCTTCCTTGGAGAAGTAAAGCGTACAAAAAACTGTTCTACCTATTTTTGTGCATTTATGTAGTTGTAATAAAATACACATTTTTCTTTAATATATATATTTTAATGAAGACTAACGTCACTGGTGCTGGGTAAGTGCACAAGTCAGGACTTGAATAGTCCGTCCTTGGTAAAATGAACCTAAATAGTGTTAATATTAAGTGCTGGTGCACTGTGCACAGTTGTTTTTTGAATACGCCCACTTTTTTAGTGGTTGAAATTATTTAACGGTTTTCATTATTTCTCAGCTCTTCAGCTGTGGTTTTAATACAGCACTTCATCTTACATTGGGATATGCTTGCTTTTGCATCAAGCTATGCATAGTAAAGTTTTAATTGCTTTAGAATAATTCTACACAAGTTCTGCTTTGTTTTTGATTCAGCAGAACTGCAAGATGTGATTACAGTCTGAAATGCACAATTCTGTATTGTGTGGCAGCATTTTGTACATTCATGGAGCATGCTGCTCCTTGGACTATCCTGAGTTTTGTTCCCCTGTCATTTTTTCCAAACTTCTGCTGTCTTTCCAGAGTTACCTTTTCCCGCTTCCATTATTTTGGTATGGGCAACAAGATTCTAACTTGCTTGATGTAGGTAGTCAGTGAAAGTTTTAATTGCAGTTTAAGAACAAACTGCTGCTGTTGAGAAAAAGTTGAAACTTTCCCTGATAAATACAATTCTCAGGGCAGTGAGAAAACTGTGAAAAAGAATCAAACTGATCATCTTTGGCTTACTTTTTTCTTTCTTCTTAGTTTACAGTTGTTTGTTAGCATTTCTTTATTTTTAAAATGGTTATGTGTGTTATATGCCATGATTGACGTGGCAGTAAAAACTTTCTATATAAATTGAAGTCTAGAGCTGAAGATTGGAAATGGCAGTAACCCTGCATTTAAGATTGATAGCAGACTTCACTATTTATGTATTCCTTTTTTTTTCAATGAAAAAAGTTGAGTTCTGCCTCTGAGAGTGGACTGCTTTTTGAAGAAGCTTAAGAACAGAGCGGAAAATAAAAAGGAATCATGCACTAATGAAAGGTTTTAGTTTGATGTTTGAAATTTGGGGGGTGGGGGTGTTCTCAGTCAAGGATGTTGCTGAGGGGGTATGTGTAAGAAGTTCAGTACCTGACCTAATAAAGTTTCTCTCCATGACTGTAGAGAAAGCTCAGTTGATCTAACAAAATCATGAGCTTTTGGAAAATGTAAATGGCTCATATAGGTTTGTTGCAGGATTACCCAGACTACTAATCCGCAAAAGCAGGATGAGTTATTTCCCCCATGGATTTTCTTTATTTGACCTTCATAGTAATATCTTTCGAGCCAATAAAATGCAAATTCCTTAAAGCAAATGGGGATCTTCTTTACTCTTACTTATTCTAGTAGCTACAGGAGATAGGGTGTTTCTTCATTCATGGGAGAAAGAGTTTTGTAATGATCTAAAAAAACCAAATTCCCAGTTATAACATGTAAATGTACTATATCTTTTTTTTTCTTTTTTTTTTTTTTTTTTGCACATCAGTGATACCATAAAGCACTTACATTTTATTGCCTGGATTTTTCTGTCAAGTAACAAGGTCACTTGGGAACTGCTGCATCTGTGACTAGATATGAGTGTGTTTTGTTTAAAATAAGCGTTGAGGTCTTCCTTTCTTAAAATAGTGCCTATTCCTTATAATTTCTGAAAAGGGGAGTCTCATGGACTGCGTAAGCTTGTGTTATTCAGAGCTTGACATTCAGGAAAATTGCTCCTGCTGATAGCCTGCATGTTCTTTGTTTTTCATACTTCCACAAGCAAGAGAAAAACTTGTCCGAGAAGCTCTGAATTCTTCTGCACTTTAATATTCCTTATTTATCAGAAAAAGGTTGGGTTTTTTTTTCACTGTTAGTGACCATTCTACAGATTGAAAAAATTTTGCTTACTATAATCTTAAAAACCTACGTTAGTGAATTAAATGAGTCATTAAACTCATAATAATGTAGGTTATGTTTAAACTAGTGTAAGACTGGACTACCACTGCAGAGACCCATCTCTGTTGCTATAGTTGCATGTTTCTGTTGCTGCCCTTGTTTCTCAACATCAGCAAATCAGGCAATCACATGGTTGTTTTGCCCAGCACGTGGCTGAAAACTAGATCATTACATGACCACATATTTCTTTGTACTGGCATGGTAATGATGATAAGAAACCATTGCAAGGGACTGAGAGTGCCAAAATGTCCATTTCAGCGGCAGCACAATCATAAACTGATTGAAGCAGTCAAAACGTGAAGCTATTCCCTAATTTTTTTTTTGTCCTGGATATACACACAGAACTGGTGTACGTAGAGATACATAGCCAAGTCATATTTGGCATACATATGGTTAAACATTTTATACATACTCTTACAAGAATAAACAGATATTTCCTTTTACTTTCTCAGTCCATTGGGAACCTGAACAGTGCTCTGGTAGCAATATTTACTTGATCTGCCTTTAAATTTAAATTTTAATCTGTGATGTAATTTGTTTCTGCTGATGGCTGATTTACATTAACTAGATGCCTCTGATAACTTGATTAATGTATCTCTGGCTTGTGGCAGGATGAAAACAAAACAGTTTCTACACCTCACTTGAAAAATAGGTCTGACAGGATATCTAAGAATAAAAAAGTTATTTGCAGAGACCTGAGACCTCCTTTTTATCTTTGCAGAATCTTTTCTCAGCTTTTCATTTCAGATGCTGCGTGAAGTGTACAGTGATAGTTTATAGGGGAATTTAAGCTTTCTCATAAAGCATGCTCTATTTTGACAGGTCTTTCAGCATAGTCTAGGACTGAACTCCTACTTAATCTCCAGCTATTTGTACTGACTTGCTGAGAATGAGAACAAGATTAATCAACAGCATGTAGTTTCGTGCTTGAACGTTCAGACAGTGCTACCTTTATCTTTTTTTTTCTTGCATAGGAAATCAAAGGCAAATACAGGAGTTACAAAACAGACACTTAAATGAATGTTCTACAATGTCAATTAAATGACTATGAAGTAGAATGCTTATCTGTAAATCTTTCAGACCATTGAATAAATTCTTCTTTTTCTTTTAAAAATCTAAAATTGTATTGATAATCCAAGTGGAAGGTCTCCTGGGGGTGGAGGAGGAAATCCCTTAAATCACTGTATGGAAATGCATTGAAATACGACTGGATCATACAAAGTGACTTGCAAAGCTCAAGTTCCTTAGTTGTCAGCCTTCTTTGCAGAGGTCTTTGTAGCAAACAGACTGGAAGAATTAAAACTTAATAAAGGGAGTTCTGCCATAATTGTCTTATAGTAATGCTCTGTGGTGAGGTACATGAAGTTACGTAAGCTTATTTGACTATGTCTGAATGAACAAAGATCATGATGACCTTTAAGACTCTGATAATAGGATGGCTGGGATGGGTAGCTCGTTCTTGCAATATGAGAAGCATGCTGGTCATATGCCTTAAGTAAAAACTTTAATTAATTGTAAGGAAGTAAGTGTGCTCAGAATCGAATTTGCGTTTAAAATTTTGTTCTCTTTGCAGTCTACAGCTTGCAGTAGCTGATTGCAGGCTAGTACCGTTGTCTTTAGCCAGTTCATTTCTGTTGATACTCTGGAGTCTGTGTTGGATTCTTTCTTTTTTTAGTCCTAATTCCCCGCCCCCACACTTGGGAAAGTCTTCAAAATGCTATCTTAAACCGCTTCATTTGTCTCTTTAATCAAATATGGAAATGGCTTCATAAGAGCTATACTGTTTGTGAATTAGCAAACCCAGAGCAGGATTGGTGGCAGCCTATCAAATCAGTAGCTTGTAATATAAAAGCCGCCTTGTGTTACATTTTCAATACAATTATGAAATTAAAATATAATATCCTTAGACGTGTATAAACTTGTGCCAGGGGAAGGATAGTCAAAAATAGTAATGTGCATATTATTGATTGCTGATCTCAGAAAACAGACATGATGATGTCAGTCTGAATTCACTAAAATGGAAAGACTTTCAGGAAGAACTAGATAGCATCAGGAGGGAATCCCTACCACTCTTTACTTCCAGTGTTTGAAAAGGATTTGCAGTATTTCTTGACTTACGGTTGTAGCATTGTATTCAAGTGAGTCTTGTGTTGACTTGGTAAATCTGCCTGGTTTGTAATGTTTTTGTTGTTTTTTTTTTCTTGTTTTTTTCTACCCAGCTTCTGCAGCCTGACTGTCTTAATAGTTGGAAACATTACATACAGAGACTTGATTTGATATTCCATTTGGCACTTCCCATATTATAATCTTCACCTTTTTTATGTTACCTAAATTTCCATCCTATCTTTAAAATCTGGACTACAGGAACCTTCCATTTATAATACGGTGTTTTGAAATGAAATATTTTGTTAATGTTCATGTTCTTTCTTTTTCGTCACATCAAAATACTTGAAGTACAAAACAATAATCATACAACTTATGAATATAAAAAGTTGTTAATGAAAATGGTGTGGTTTCCAGTTTGATGGAGTTTATTTTTGTGTTATGCTGTAGGTCTGTCAAATGGTTTTGGAGATGGAAGTAAAGAGAGAGCATTAGATGATACTCCGGGAAGAAAAGTTGAACCTCGTCGCCGCTGTGCATCAGAATCTAGTATTTCATCTAGTAACAGTCTTTTGTGTAACTCAAGGTAAAACTGTAAATCTGAAATACAAATTTCAGCTGGAATATATCAATTTTCTATACTGCTTGTGACCCGCATCAGAGGATTGCACAAATTTTGGAAAAAAAGAGTACATTTCCATTTTCTCAGTTGTGTGTCAAATCTGAGACACCTTTCATTATTTAGTATTCTTTTGTTGAATTCAGGTTATTGCAGATCCAGGCAGTTACACTTCATGCTTGACTATGCTTCTCTTGCTCTGTATAGATACATACACGTTTGTGTGTATAGTATCTTGTTTTAATTACCTTTCTAATCCTGAACACTAAAAACGGGTGTGTTTATTTTGGTGAGGGCATCAGAGAAGCAATTTCCAAAGCAGAGTCTTGTACACAGGGAAGGTAAGTTCAGTAGCTGTAGGTTATCAGTCTATGATGTGGA
This sequence comes from Pygoscelis adeliae, assembly GCF_000699105.1. Lineage (NCBI taxonomy): Eukaryota > Metazoa > Chordata > Aves > Sphenisciformes > Spheniscidae > Pygoscelis > Pygoscelis adeliae. The sequence goes on along the minus strand of NW_008824290.1, from coordinate 1,559,273 downwards.
TTACTGGCTAGTTACTGCAGTGATGATAGTACCTGTATACCAACTATTGACTGTCTCTTTGTGAAGTCTGTTGTTAAAGGTAGGACTGTCAGAATGGTCACCTGTGCCACCATTGATAAATATTTCTCCATCACCAATGGTGCACATCTTCCAAAAGCACACTAATCTCTGAGTAAAAGGTAGCTGTCTCCAGCCCTGGGCTATGAGGATGGGGCATACAGGAGTATAGGGTAAATCTGTTTTTAAAAATAAAAAAAAAAAAAAAAAAAAAGGCTTTATTAATGTGTTCAAGTTTGATATTAAATTTCTTAAGGGAATGGTGTTAATGCACTCAGGTCAAACAGGCCTTCAGGAACAAAGAATTTAATATTGCATCTCTTGTAAATGTGATATATTGAGGATTTGATCTAGAATAATTGCTGTTCAGATTCTTTGATCTCTTAAAGAAAACTCAAATGTGCAGAGAACAAACTTCCCATTTTGTGTATAGACATTCCACAGTTGGAAGACTTGAATTTGTAGTGTAAAATGAAAGAGAAAATAATTGTGTTTCCTATATAGTGGAACTGTCGGAGCAGAGGGAACATGTTTCCGTTTGGCCAGTATCCACTGTAACACTGGAGACAAAGCAGCTTCTCTCACTTATGCATGTATAACCTGTACAGCAGTTGAGATGCAGTTGCATACTGTTTGTCTTTTGCTGATAACCAGGCAATTCTGTGCATGAAAATAATCTGGGGTTTTAGCTTTTATGTAGTTGTTTGTGTTTGTTATATAAAATTTGTTAGAACTTGCTGCTCTGATTTTACTGTGTACTAATGAATTTTAATTTTTTTTCAAAGTCTTGATTTATAGTGAACAATGTTAATTACCAAGTAATGGTTTTACTATTAATGCTTTTGTAGTTTCAGCCTACCGAAGTGTGGTAAAGGTAAACCAGCACTTATACGAAGACACACACTGGAAGACCGAAGTGAATTGATTTCATGCATTGAAAATGGAAACTATGCCAAAGCAGCAAGAATTGCAGCTGGTAACTATAAATAATTGAAGAATTCTTAATAATATTGTATAACTACAATTTTGTCCATTTATTTGACAGATTCTAACAGTCTTATTTTCGCTGCTGAAATACATCTAAGCGTTCTGAAAGTGGTGTTGATAGCATTGCAGAAACTACTGGTTTCTGCTTTTGACTCTTGAAAGACTTTGAAGAGAATAGTAGCGATTTTGTTTTTTTAATGAAAAAGTGGTATTTAAAGTGATCAAGCTACTCTAGTAATACAAGCAAAACTTGGACTGAAGTACTATTTATGGTTCTGGCAATATTTTGTTGGGCTTTTTCATTTAGGGTTTACTCCTCGTATACTGTTCTGCATAAACGTGTTGACAAATGGGTAAGACATGGTATGCTTTGATTCAGGAAAAAATTGGAATTGGAAAGAAGTGGAAATTTATAGGAATGTAGAGGATAACAATTTACAAATTTTAGGGAAGTAACTATGTTCAGGTGATACGTTTACCACCTGTTTCAATATTTTAATTGCATTACAAGGTTTAAGTAGGTCATCTCTTCTGTAAGGAGAATTGTGTTTGTGTAACGCCTCGCTCCACACTGAAGTTAGGCGTCAGCCTTGCAGTGTCTAGCAGGCCTGTCTTTAGTTTCTGACCTTACAACTCTTCGCCCCCTCATCCTGGGTGTTCCTTGTCCAGGACTTTCATGTCTTTCTAGTGCTTTTATCTGACTCTGTTTGCCTTAGTCTGTTCTTTCCTCCCCATATGATCAGTTTTGTTTTTCTTTCTTGCAGCTAATTTGTTTTCAGCTACTGCTTCATCACTCTTAGGTTTAGCATCTTTATTATCTGTATGGTAACCTCTTATACAGGACTTAATTTTTTCCATTTGCTTTTCTTACTCTGTCCTGGGTAGTCATACATTTAACACTTTCCACTTAGAATTCCTGTACCTTTTTATTCAGAATTCTCCTTGATCTCTCTTAATTCTGTCTCTGTTCTCAGATACGTTCTACTGCTGCCTAAAAGGAGGAGCTAATGACATTTGACAGCATTATTTTATATATTACTACATATTCTGTCTAATTTGAGCTCTTTTGGCTGCCTTCTGCACCCTGTTACCTCAGCAGATCAAGGAGAGGAAATAAGTAGGAATGAAGTGAAATCTCCTGCTTACACTCTGTGCATAACTGGAACTTTACCATGATTTAGTTTTAAGAGTAAAACCCCAGATTTTACAAAGAAACTAAAATAAAGGGGGTTTCATTCATGGCAAAATGTCTGAAACAGTTCTGTTTGACAGAGTATATATGCTTTAGAAACAAATGCAGTGCTTACAGTTGTGCTCTCTTCAGGTCCAAGAAATACCTTGTTTCTATTTACAAGGTGCTGTCTCAGAACCTATGGTATGGTATGTTGTAATACTGCAATTATGATGGGATGCAGTTTTGCATTGATTCATTGATGTAATCCTTGTCATGCACACACACTGAAATATGTTAGTTCAAACACAAACAATATTACAAGAGTGCTGTTGAAATCACAAAGCCAAGTGTGCAAGTTAGCACATGCTGTTTTCTGTAATACTGCTGCCATGTTCAGCATTTTTGACTTGTGAGACTGAGGTATGCTTTAGAACCAGGTCCACTCAGTGTACTGTACAAGTTAAGATTATTATGGAAAAACATCTTCTATATTGAACTATGAAGATTATCTTGAGATATAAATACAGAGGAAGGATGAATTAAAGTTTCAAAAGTGACTCGGAATTCTGTCTGACTTTTGGGGCTTGGACTAGCAGGCTTAATAGGGTTTTCTTGATTTTCAAATAGAATTATCTGTATGTAATAGCTTGCTTTCCTTGGTGTGCAAGAGCTCTGGAAGATGAATAGACATGTGCTATGAGTGGTTTTCATTAATAGCTGCTGTATACAGAGATGTGCTGAGGTTTGTAGGTCTTTGATTCCTTTATAGGGTCAGGAAGTTGCTGCGCCGAAGTGGTAATGTGTTCTTCTGCCTGTCCCTCCTGAGCCTTGCCCAATCCTTTTGCCTAGCTATTCCTTGTTCCCTGATCCAAGATTCTTGTCTAGCTCTCCTGTTCCATACTCTCTCATGCTTTTTGTCCCAGTTTTCAATTCTTTGTCCCCATCTTCGTCCAGTCAGTTGCTCCACCTTGCCAGATTTTTTTGTCCCCCTCAGTAAATCTTAGTGACAGTATTTTTTCCAGCAGTGTCTAGATGCTGTCTTTCCCTTTAGTCACATCAAACTGGTAAGCAAGAGTGAGCAGGTTGTAGGGGAACATTTCGCTGCATTTGACTCAAATAGCTTTCCCCTCTGCGTGGTCATAACTTCAACAGGTAAAATTTGACAGCAAAGAGAACACTTTGTCCAGCCAAGAGTTACACAGTAAAAGGAAAGTCTCAATTTATCATTTGTGCTAAAGAATGATCCATCTATGCTGCTGATACCACAGCTACCTCTCGGGTGGCAGTAGTTTTGGAGCTTAAATATGCTCAGTGTCTGTGGATTTGTCCGTAGATTAGGTGTTAAAATCAAAATTAACTCCACGTAATTTAAAAAAAAAAAAAAAAAGAAAACAGAAAACAGCACTGTGCACTGTTAATATGGTCATCTTTCAGTAAAATAGACTTTCCTGTTTGTGCTGAAGTTTCTGGTTTAAAATAACATCGGCCTATGAAGAGCTTGCATTCCTTGCTGAAAGCTGTGCAGATACTGGGTGTGAAGTTTTTAGCTCTGTTTTTGAAGACAGAAATGCCTTAAAGTTTTGAGGCTTGTGACGCTGGCACCTAATGGGTGGTGTTTTGCTCAACTTCCCACAAAAAATTAAACACAGTGATACCGAAAAAAACACTAGTTGTTTTAAAAATATTGTAAGAAGTAAAAAGTCTGTAAGGGGAGAAAAAGTATAATGAGACATCCTTATCTTTACCCTAAACTATGTAGAATCTTAAGTCTGGTTTGGGGTATTTCGTTACTGTTCATTTTCAGCTAATGAGAGTACTGTTACGTAAAATCTTAAGCAGTATGTTGTCCTGACTGCTAACTTAAAATTCATTGTCTCTCATAGCTTGAGAAAATAAAGGGGGTTTTATGTTGTAAAAGAAAACTACTAACCATATGTGCTAGTGTATTAACCCCCTATCAGCACATGGAGTAAATTCTGACTAGGAAAAATTCTGAGACTCTTCCCTACTCTGTATACACCCGAGAAGTCTCTGAGGGAATCTGGCTGCATGCATCCTGTCAGATTGTGTATGACCTTCTATTCAGCATAAAAATATCATTTTCTTTGTTTCATATCAGCTCTGCAGCTGAGATTAATGTAGATTTCTTTTCTTTCTTGTTAGCTGCCCTGAAGAAAAGGACTTGTACTGTTTTTATATACCAGATACAGTTCAATATATATTTTTCAAAATAGTCTGTGTATGAAGGATATATTAATCTAAACCTTCATGACTCTTGATAACTGACGTGTGAAAAGTTAACATACAAGTATTAATAGAGCAGGGAAAGAAAGAAGTTGCCCAAATTGCTTTTTCTGTTGTGTTAGCACTTGCTCCGATTGTTTTATTTTGAGATACTACCAAAATGGTTCATCTGGATTTAACATATCTTTCCATAATATCCAGTATTTTATATATTCAGCTATGCTCTTAGAAAGGTATAAGAATGCCTGTATGCATTATATTTGTGTGTATTATATATTTATAAATCTGAAGAATATTATTATGGCTTTTAATGAGAAAGTGAAGAGTGTCCTAAAATGACATCTCTAAAACTATACAGAAAGGAGCAAATAAATAAACCAGTAAATAGATTTAGTAACTGTTTTTCCAAGATTAGGTAGTTCAGTAAGAAATAGTGTCAATAAGACTTGAAATTATTTTCATGGTTTTGTATAATGGAATCCACTGATTAAAGATCTCCTCTGTAAAAAAAATATATTAAGCAGAAATTAAAATGCAGATTAGAACTTATGCATAAGAATAGAAAGGTATACCAGACAAGCATTGTAAGTTATCAGGTGCTAATCCTACTATGTTATATCCAACATTTTGGAAACATCCATGCAACGTGCATCTTCAATACCATCTCCTCTTTGACAGGATTGTCATCGTAGTTTCAAAAGAAACTGGTTATTTGGAGTACCGTAATTTTATGTTTTCTTTTGAGTTTTTTCAAAGGGAAAGGATTATTAGAATTTGGTGAACACTCGCTTCCGGAGAATTAAGGGGTTTTAAGATACGCTGTTTTTAGAAGTGTCTAAAAACTTGTTCTTTACCTGTAGGCTTTGATTAAAGTACTAGTATCATTTAAAGAGCTGTTATGAACATTGCCTGCTTTTTATTGCTATGTGCCTCAAAGGTGGTATTGGTATTTGGATTCTAATGATCATGAGATATTGATGAGCAAACAACTGCAGAAGATTTGTCTGAGGTTTCATTCTTTAACATATTAATTTTATATTTAATTATTATTTGTTCTTAGAAGTTGGGCATAGCAGTATGTGGATTTCAACTGATGCTGCAACATCTGTTCTTGAGCCTCTAAAAGTAGTATGGGCCAAATGCAGTGGATATCCCTCTTACCCAGCTCTGGTAAGTACACAGCTTTCCATCAGTACACTAGTGATACTGTTTCTGATCTGAGAATATTGGTGCGTGAACTTAAGGTGACTGATAAATTCCTGTTCAGGTTGAATAAAGGTGGATTATTCTGACCTCTTTACTATGCATCCAGTTTGTAAAATTATTGCAATATCAGATGTTGAGTCAGTAATCTCTACTACCCTACCCATCTTTTGGGATGTGCAGTATGTGCCTCAGTAGTCTTTGTTTCTGCAATACATATTATTATTTAAAGGATCAACTGAATAAGCATTTGACAGACATCTTGTTAGTGTTGGAACTATAAAATATTTTCTGCTGCAAAATGAGTATAAAAATACTCTGATTCTGCGGTTCATTAAAGAAAAAAAAAACTTGGTAGAGTCAGAATAAATTGATTGTATCTAGTTGCAAATGATGCACTGGAAACTTAAGGCTGTTGTGCCCGTGTTATTGTAGGAGAAATACACACAGTTCTATTTAAATCAAAGCTTGCAGAGAAAATGCTGTTGATAAAGTGTTTGGCTTCAGGCATTTGGGGTTATAGAAAGAGTTCATACACTATGGCTTGATTTATAGAATAGACTGGGCAATCATGACTGTTTTAATATATGTGTACTGGGGAGATCAGGACATGCAATCATACAGAGTCAGGTTAAAACCTGTGGAGGTGAGATTCGGAGCACTTGAGTTTAAGTGCCCTCAGTGGGTGACCCGAATACTCTTGGGTCAGATGCTGAAAATGATGATTTGATGGTCTCTTGAATGGTGTTAGCGCTTTAGTGTTAGATTTAAGCTGATCGTGACCAAAGGGTTCCTTTTCTGCCCACTCCTTTATGTCAGCACTGGTGTTTCTCTGAGTGTGTGATGAGTTGATTGGGGATTTAAACCTCAGCCAAGAGAAGAAAGTTCTTCTCCTGATTTCTACAAACTTCCCACAGTGTTAGCTTTCTGTTGATTTAGTTCCCATAATCAGTTTACTGTGCATTAAGATTGGTGCCAGTGTGGATGCTAGAAAAACAACAGGAGTTTGTAGGGTAGGAGATGGGTGGAACAGGCATGGAGTAACATAACCCCTCTTTGGTGGAAGCTGAGCACTTGATAATGCTGTGATCTGCCTACAAAGTTTTTCCATCAACCTGATTAGCTTAATGTTAGCAGCATCTTCCTCCCTCCCCCAACCTTTGTTTAGAAAGAATTCGTGACTGTAACTGCACGTTTCACTGAAAACTGAGTCATTAAATTGGATATAAAAGATACTTGAAAGTGACTTCTGAGTTCTTTTTTTCTGTTTGGGTTTTTTTTGCTTGTTTAGAGGGTGTTTTGCTTCAGATTGAGTGTAGGGCTTATATTTTGCAGAAGCAAATGTTTATACCTTAACATAGGTTGTCTCTTTAAGGTATCTGAAATTCAAAACCCAGAATTTGAGGCCAGTTATGACTAGTTGCTTTTAGAAATCCTGGTTCAACTTTCTCATTCTGAAACCTGCTTGTCAGTCTGCAAAATTGTAATAAGTGAAATTCAAATGGTACTTCAAGAAGAACTGATTTGGGTGAAAAAATGCTCTAGAGGTAGTTTTTTCAGTTAAATTTACCACCATGCCTCGACTCTGTCTATTCAACTTACGTCAAGAAGTTATGTAAGTGTGTAACACAAAGCCAGTTTATACACAGTGGCTGTTTAATTTATGATTCTTTTCCCATTAACTTTATTTGTAATATCTCCTAAAAATAAATGATGTTGTTTTAAAAATTAAGAACTGTCCTTTCTTCTCTTTTATAGATTATTGACCCTAAGATGCCTCGTGTTGCTGGCCATCACAACGGTGTTACTATACCAGTGCCACCTCTGGATGTACTGAAAATTGGAGAACAAATGCAGACCAAATCAGACGAGAAACTATTCTTAGTACTGTTTTTTGACAATAAAAGAAGTTGGTATGTTATTGAAATGTATTGTTTGATGCAGTGACTTAAAATTTTAAAAGCCTATACCTTTAATCTAAAAGAAAATTGAAACGTTATCTTTCCATTGATATCTTTCCTATGGAAGTATCAACTGTAATGTTAAAATTTCATATTTGAGTCTGTTCTTGGACCAAGGCATATCATCACTGAAAGATACTTACTTATGGTCAATTTGGAAGAAAATAATATAAGTTGTTAAATAGTCTTTTGTTTTGATTTACAAACTGGTTTCATTTATTGACCTGATAAAATTGCTTCTTTGGCTACACAGTTTTTTGTGTTCTTTTTTTTTTTCCCTAAGATAATAGTGTTTAGTATTTATTTGTATCAGCCTTCATCATTGCTTTCCAAATGACGACACTTTTTTTTCCCCCAGTCTGCTCAAGTGCGTTTTCTTTAAATTTTTAACCTCTCTAGTTAAATGCTTTATTAACACTCTCATTTGAAGTTCTTAGCCCTTTCTAAATTATTTTGTGAAACCTTCGCTTTTTCTATTTCTGTCAGCATCAGCAATATGCTGTGTGGAGCCTGAAGGGATAATTCACACAATAAAACATTCTCTTCCCCTTCCACTAGCTCTTCTTTTTTTGTTGTTGTTTTTTCTTTTTTTTCTTTTGTTAGATTTTTTGGGTGTATTTTTTGTTTGGTTGGGGTTTGGGCTTTTTTTTTTTTTGCCAGATAGGGAAGCTTTTCATCTACCTCTCTTTCTTCCATTCATCAAGTTAGATACTTCTTTCCTGTGTTCTTCTTAATCTCTCTCCTCTTTGGGTTTCCACACAGGTCGAGCTAGCTTTAAATCTTTTTATGTCTCAATTTTACTCTTGAATTTGCTTACATTTTCAGATGTCATTTTCCTCTTTAGCTGATTAAATGTGATGTCTAGAAATGCTGCCATTCCCCTCACTCTCTCCGTCCCAGTACACTATCACATAAATAACTTCTTGCCTGACATTTAGAACTGGTGTTTGGTTTTCTGTCCCCATAGATCCTTTGGCATAATCATGATTCTTTGGCTTGCTCTCTCTGTTCTTTGATTCTTTTCTTAATTAATTGGTACTTCTTCATGATCATCTTTGTTGAGTTGCACAGGATTCCATGAAATCCTGCATTCTTCTGCCTTTGTTCATGGAGAACATCCAAATTTAAACATTCAGTATTCTGTTTCTCTTTTTTCTCTCATTGGTATCACAAGTGCAATGCACGCTCTCTCTAGCCACTTTCTTAATAATTGAGGTGATTGCTTCTTGATCTTGGGAGTCCTCTGCAGCTTAAACCTTTCTGATTCATCGCCATATGCAGGTGGTCCTAGATCTTGCAAATACTATGCAAAGCTGTCTTTAACGGGTACTCTGCATAGATGGACTGGAAAGGTTAAATATTTTTCCAGCCCCTTTCCCCTCCTCCCCCCCCAGCTCCCCCCCCACCAACTTTTTTTGGTAATGGTTCTTTTATCCTGATTATTTTGGCACTCATCACTCTAACTCACTTTCGTCTCTTTTACTCCTGAACCCATGTCTATGATTTTCATTCACTTGCAGGGTATATGTCATCTTCAGTCTGTGATACCACCTTCTATCACCTATGAATTACCTTTTCAGATAGTCATATTTATTTCTTCTCCTTTGCTGCTTGCATCTGGAGGACTTGTCGAGCTTTCTGTTAAAAATGCCTTCTTAAAACTTCCCTCTGATCTATATTAAAACTGATAATTGTTAGACTGCTGCTTATTATGTTGGTCACTGACATTATTCTTTACTGTTCTGTCTGTATCCTTGTACTGACTCTTCACATTTTTTTGGTTTCAGTGTGTGTCCTCAGTCCAATGGGGTTGTAGTTTAGAGTGCTTTAAGAAAAAATCATGTTTCAAGAGACAGTTCAGTTAAAAAAATCTCCAAAGAAAATGTTTTATGTCAGACTTTACTGTGTGATTTGCAGTTGGTTCGGCTCCAAATGGACTCCCAAACTGAAGTTTTTAAACAGAAGCATGGCTTCTGCCATTTGCAGGGTTGGGATTGCAGACTACAGTAACATACTTTAATAGATATTCATTAGTTTACCTAATTTTTGTTTTCCTTAATACCTGTAACTTAAGAAAACAGGATTAAGATAAACATTTATGGAAATGAAGTAAATTTACTTCGTACTTTTTTAATTAAATATTTATAATGCTTTTCCTTTAACTATACAAATGGCGTGTAGAGCTTTTTTCATTATCACTCCTCTGTGCCCAGCAATTAATGATATTCATGGAGCTTAAAATGGAAGAGTACCTGAATACAGGGTTAGTGAGATTTCATACTGCAGGGTAAAAGCATACTAAGCAGAACTTCCTTGACAGTTTAGCTTTCCCCATAAAGACCAAATTGAGATGTCTTAAATGTAAGGCAAAAATTCATCATCTGCAAATTCCTTATAGTAATGGAAATGAAAGAATGAAGAGAAACAATACTGTGTCAAGTGAATCTTGAGTCACGTTCATTGTTAGTTGCTGCTGCCTATTCTTAAACCAAACTGCATCAGTATTTCATACTAATTTTTTTCCGTTGATACTTAACATCAATCGTTAAATAAGTATCATTGAATTGGAATGTATTCTTTGTTTTGTGGAAGAGGCTTTCTTAATATTTCATGTTCTTAAAATTTAAGGCAAGTAAGTACTATCTTAAAAGGAATTTTATCCCTTTATTTAAGATGGTAAATCTGATCTGCTATATGAGAAACGCAATATAGCAACCCTGACATTTCTGGAGAAACGTCGTGATTTTATTCTGTATTTAACATACTTATTTTACCATTTCTTACAGGCAGTGGCTTCCCAAATCCAAAATGGTTCCCCTTGGGATAGATGAGACCATAGACAAGTTAAAAATGATGGAAGGCCGTAACTCAAGCATACGAAAAGCAGTAAGAATTGCTTTTGATCGTGCTATGAATCACCTGAGTAGAGTCCATGGAGAACCAGTCAGTGACTTCAGTGATATTGACTAACGGAGATTCTACCAAGGCATGAAAAATACCACACAGACTTGAACTCTGCTAATGAACCTCTTTGTCTAAAAGAATGTATTGAAGATAAAACCCCTTAATTGTTGATTCAGTGGCTGAGTTCTGCAAACTTGAAATAGTTGAGCAATTCTTCTAAATCACCATTGCCATATTGATTAATGATTTTATCGTGTTGTAGTTTGGAGGATTTTCCACTAAACCTGTTCAAATGTCTTGTTCATAGTGTTCATAATTGTACATAAATGTATATTCAACACTTAACTTATTCTGATTTTAGAAGTAGCTCTTTAATTCCTTTTATAATTTTGCTGGGGAGGGAGTTGGTTTTTGTTTCCATGCTTTTTATTTTTTTTTTTCTTTCTTTCTGAGGTTAAGTTACCTAAGCACCATCTTCCAGCTTAAGGTGCTTAGTGGATCTTCAAGCCTAATATCAAAATGGCATCAAATAGATGTTTGCCCAAATCATATACAATATGGTGCTGCTTGTATCATTTCTTCCTTGGTCTGTAGCTTCTGAAAAAGACTTCTGAATGTTTGTGTAAATCGTTGCTCTTTGCACAAAGTACCACGTATTTAAGGTTGATGTAAATTTACAATTACAAATATGTATTTTAAGAAAGGAAGTTGCATTATTTTGGAGGGTACTTTGTGAGAAAGACATCAAGAAAAAAAATTATACTATGTACATCACTTGCAAATCACCAAAAACACTCCATTGTTGCCCAAAATAACTTAAGATTGTTTTTGTTTTAAACAAACCTGGCTTAAAGCCTGCAAGCACATTATTTCATTCAAAACCATATCCCATTTATCTCCCATTGATTTAATTTTATTGATATGTGTGCCTCCCTGTGTTTTATTTATTGTAGAAAATGTATTAATTTGCTTTATAATGAAAAATAAAATTGACAAATATATTGATATGCATTTTTATACAGGCACATGAGAAGACAACTTGCTTTGGGAGAAAAATGTATTGGAAATTGTATAAAATAACTTGATGGTTTGTGTGTAATTTGATTTTTTTGTAACTTGTAATCTTTTGTTTCCAATGAGGGGATTTATGTAACTTTTAATTTAGAACACTTTGGTAGCAATAGAAACTTTGGATACATTTTTGTATGGTACATGTGATGTATATAGAATTAGTACTTTATTTTTATTTTTAAGAAGTAAAGCATTATGTTTGGGCAGGGGGAAGAAGGAGGGTGGGTTTCCAGAACTGCATTTTTATATTAAAAAGAAAAAAAATAAAGTCAAGATATTGATTGTTGTAGCTACTTTATTCCTACCTTCACTGAGATAACTGAATTTGTAACAATGAAAATGGCAAGGTATGTTTGCAATGTGATTTATAATGACTCCATTATTTATAAATGCACTGTGTTTGAACTCTTTTGCAGTGATATCTTAAATACTGTACCAAGTTATATAATATGAAACACCAAATAATGCATATGAATGCACGAAGTATTTATGCCCAGCTTTTTTATAAAGGATTAGCAAATGCAGCAAAACCAATACTTTTTAAATCTTTTTTTTAAAACTTCATTGAATAGCATACTTCATTGTTAAACCTGCTTGAATCTTTATTTTAAAGGGACAATTACTTTTTAAATAGTTTTTAATGTTTTTATTCTCTATTGTTTGTAATACCCCCTTAGAAGCTTGAAATAAAATTTCTTTCTCAACTGTTAATTTTGTCCTGAATTTAGCCCCTGAGATTTTGCTGTAGTGCCCATTTTCTTACTCCATGACTGAGCTGTTACAGAGGCGCTAGTTCCAGAACCTGATTGTTTTCTTGCTGTGGCATGCAGTATGATCCTTACTGAGCCCTCTGCATGGTAGGTATTCTAGTTACGCTACACTAGCTGAGACCAGTTGCCTATAATGGACTCTAATTTCAAAGATTAGTTGGATAAATTTCATGAACGGTCAAGCAAATAGTTTTCTCGGTCTTGACAGTAAACACAGCTTCAGGGGGAGTAGTGATGGCAGGTGTCCTGGAAGGACCGTCATTGAGGTGCGCTGCTGTGATAGAAACAGCTGCCACATCAGGTAGAAAAACAAAACGAAAATTTGGTGGGTTGCCTTAAATAGAACTTGTGTAATGACTTGAAGGATCTGCCATATAACCATGCTCGTCTTTGAAGGGAACGGAGCTTAATTTGTGCGATATCGAGACAGTAGAACCACTTGTGATCTGTTAGGACTGCCTATTAAGAGTCTTCAAAAAAATAGCCTGTGTCAGATTGAATTTAGACTTGTTCCACCAAATATACATGAAATTGGATAATGATTCACAGCCTCATTTTGGCAAGCAAAAGGAAAATGTTTTTTTGGATCTGTCAGACCTTGGAAAGCTGAAATTGCAGTTACAATAGGAGTAGGAAGATGGTAATTTGATACTTGTATAATAAGAATTTTGATATCTGTAAATTATGAAGTCCCAGTAAAAAAAAAAATACACGTGCAAAATGATTCATAAGAAGGCTTCTCAAGTTCTGAGCTGCTTCTGACGGTAGCAACATAGGAGGGGGGAAGAAAGAGCTCCTTTTTTGAAAACCAAAGCAGAGCATTAATTTCATTATTCTGTAACAAATTGTTTAATCACATCTTCAGTGAAAGCTTTAGTTTGAATTTTGCTCAGACTTCCAATTTTCATTTTCTGGTTTTTATCTTCAGAGGCGGCTCCGTCAGTTCTTGGAGAAGGTAAATTTGCTGCCTTGGTCTTGCAGGTGTCTATATGCACTTAAGAGAATTCTGAGCTGGAAAGCTTTACTGATTAAGAGAGGCCTGTTAAGCATCCTAACGAACCACATCGCATGTTCTTTTGGGGAAACTAGCATGAAGGGCTACACTGTTTTTCTTTTGTCTATGTGATGGGAACTGTCCCAGGAATTCCTCCCAGGTACTGTCTGAGAGGAGGTTGCAGCAGTGGCTGCGGCTGTTGCCAGACTCTCTTATGCCGAAGTCGAGTGGCTCTTCAGATTGCGTTAAAGTCTAAAATAATTTCTCAGACTTGTTAGTCTTCGGTGTGACTTGTGTGTTTTTAAGGGATTTCATACCTTTTTGGGAAAGGAAGTCCGAGCTCCAGAACTGCTTTATTTCCAAATTCTAGGGCCTAACCAGGTACAGCCGTCGGATGAATACGTGCGTATCAGAACGTGCTTCACTACATTTTAGATCAAGTTCTTCTATGACACCATTAATAACTGTAACACAATCATAGAGTTAAATTAGTGTTTCAGTGGAGGGAAAAGAAAAGGGAACGCCACACTGTATCTTAACTGATTTCTTGGGGGGTGTTAACAGCAGTAAATACAGGGTGCAGATATGCATATTCACTACTCCATTCTGGTACAGTCATTTCCTGCTAATAAAGTGTGAGAATCCCGGATCAGAAGCTGAAACTAAGTTGAAATTTGTCTTCTCTTGTAGTAAAATGTGAGAAATCATGTTATAAATATTTAGGGAAAAAATGTGGATAGAGAATTACTTTTTTCTTTTTTTAAACAGTTTGTATTTGTTACAAACTCCGTGATTTTTTTTGAATGTTCATTGGTTTCGATTTTGTATTTTTTACACTAGAGGGAGCAGTAGACACAGACCAACGTTCACAAAATTCATGTTTTCTTTTCAAAATGCTGCTATTAAAACTTTGCTGCTAAACAGTCTTTTCTGCTTCTAGTATTTGTAGTCCATCAAAAGTAGCTTTCCTGATGTTCTTGCTCCAAGTGGGCTGTTTTGGGAATGCTTATTTTTAACTGTAGAGCTAGTATGTAGAACAAGAAGTTTGGATTTTCTGGCTCTCCTATTTTGTGTCTAATTGCTAGTGACAGGCAAGTTACTTTTACACTGTGTTTTATGTAGCTGTTGGTTTTCTTTGCACAGGTGTACCGCTACGGGTGTGTTCTGTAGTGTTATAAACAGAAAATGACTCGGAGCTGCTTGCTGCTAGTAACGCAGTGCGAGTCAGACACGCAGCAGTTGCTAACACAAGTATTCAATCTGGAGGTGAAGGTGCGAGATGAGACAATTGCTCTGTCCTGCAGGCTGGTCTCGAGGATATTCACAAGGGAATTAAATAAACTTAGCTCTAATGTGTGATCGTGGGGGTAAAGGTCATTATCTATATAAGGAAAACACTTTTTTTTTTTTACCTGTAAGTCTGTAATACAAATATAGAAGTGAAATGTAAATGGAGGAAGCATTTACTGTTCACATCCTACTTAATGCTTTTCGGTTATCTTGTTTACATTTTTGTATAACATCATTCAGTTATTATGACTTAACCTGTTTTATCAATTCTTCCTTGAAAGATTTATTTCCTCTAAAAGAACTTACAAAGTTGAAAATATTATTTTGGAATAGCATGAAGTTGATAAATAAGCTTTTTTTTTTTAACTTTTCTAGAAATTGGTATTTAATTGGAGGGGGCTGTAAATTTATTTTTATCTGCCTACTTTATTCAGCTTGCTTTCATTGCCTCTGCCCAGAAACTATGAAATCTCTGCTGGTCAGGGAGGAAATGCAAGATCTCAGCAGCTGTACTTTAAGGTTATTCGGGATCCTTTTCTCTTAGATTGTTTCCGCAGAGCTAAAAATCAAAACTGCAGTGACTGCAGTCACCCCATTCTATCTTCTGCTAATACTACATGGAGAGAGGGGACAGAATAAGGAGATTTTAACTTCGTGGGTTTTTTTTAATTTAATTATTCTTTAAAATTTTAAAATTAATCCCAATGTGATCACGTCTTTTAGAAAACAGTCCTCTGGTCAAACTGCTTCTTTGCTGCCTCTGTTGATTTTCACAGTTCCTCCAAGTTCAGCTGGTTTTTTGTTCATCTGTTTTGATGTCTCCACTGCAACAAGACGGCACTGCCAGCAAAATAGGCAAGTCTCGGCATCCTGGGCTAATGTCTGGAAGTACAGAGGTCTGTGGTAATGCAGTTTCCATGTCCAGTCTTCAGTTGCTCTTCTTTATACAATGAGCCTAAGTATTAATACTGCTTTTCCCATTTTCCCCACTAATCTGCATTTTAGCCCATTTTTAGTCTTACTTAAGCTGTCTTGAGCCATTCTCCACTGTGAATCCAAGGGAGACCTAACAGAATTCTCTGTTCAACTTCCCTGGCAACAGCCCAAAACAATAAAAATTTGGTTTAGCCTAAGAAGGTGGGCTAGGAGAGCTCACACATCTTCCTCATCTATGTTCAGTTATCACGTCCTTCACTCCTCCATACTTGGCTCTATGAGGATGGGAATTTTCACATTTTTATAGCATAAAACAGAAAAAGCTTATCTAAATACATGGAAAATACAAAGAGGGCAAAGGAAATTCTATGCCTGTCATTTTAATGGGAAAACAGAGTTGCTAATAGATGATGCAAAGATGATGGAGTTGTTTTGATTGATTTCTTTGCTTCATTCTTCTCAAAGAGAGTTGTTTTGAGATTATGACAGTTAATTTTTTCATACTGCTAGTCCTTGATAAAAAGAAATTGAGAATATCTTCCTTGACAAATTATTCTTCAGGGTTGTAGGAGCTTGAAGTTCATGCTTAAGTAGACAGGGAGCTACAGGAAGAACATCAGCAATTTTTGTCAATAAGTCAATGGGGAACTATAGGAAAAACATCAGCAATTTTCATCATGAACTCATGAAGGACTTTGGGGCTTTCTGAAGAACTGGAGAAGTGCTAAAGTAGTGTCTTCATTTAAAAAGGGGGATTTGGAGAATTGTCCAGCAGTCTTGCTAAAGATAAAGCCACTGCAAGGACATGGTGAGAGAAGCAATGGTGGCTGGATTTTAGGTGGAAAGGTAATAGCTGAGAGATGGGCAGAGAGAGGGCAACAGTATTTTCCTACTTTCCTAATTAGAAAGATACAAATTATGTGGATTTATAAGCAGCTAAAGTATATGGAAAACTTAATTAATTTTTAGTTAATTTAAAAATACTTATTACTTGTGTAGGATAGCATAACAGTCCTAATGGTGGATAAAAGGGGAGGTAACAGTTGGAATTACTTTTGACCTCACCAATGCTTTTGATGTTCATCATATTTTCTTAGGCAAATAAGAAAAATACCTCCTAGAACAAACAGGTTTTTGAAAAACTGCAGCAGTTCACAAAGTAACTGTCAATGGTTTGATGTGAAACTGGGGGAACACTTTCAATAGTCTGCCTGTTGGGTCTGCACATTAGTGAATAGTGTTTAATACTTTCATGCTAAATCGCACTGCAAAGCTCTTAAATGCTAGTTCAGATTTTTTTGTGTGTATCTACATCTGTTTTGAATGAACTTTTATTTTGCTTTAGCAGTTCCTCAGCTCATATTTTGCTTCCTACTTGGTATGATTTTTCTGTCATATGTATGTCCCAGAATTAGTTTCTTTATAGACTGACACGTAGACTTCACTGAACTAGCCATAAAATGTGGTGCTTGAATACCAGTAGGGGTGTTTTTCCCCCAGCATGGGGGGAACTTGGAATTAGAGAGATGTTATTTGTCCAAACCAGGACAAGATGATGCATTTGGGCAGCAGTTCCTTTAGAAAGTAAAATTAAGACCTTTATTAAAGGTGTTTTGTTTTGTTTTTTCCTTTCAGTGGAAATAGCTGTCCGTGCACAACGAAAATGACTTTTAAAAGATAAACAGAAAGCAAGTAAAACTACAGTCAGGTTGTACATGAACTTAACTGGCAATCTAAATTTTATGCCTTTTCTGTAACTCCCATATTTATGATGGTGAAACTGAGTAGTCCTTAATTTATACATTTTAGAAGAAAAGTGAAATTGAAGTTACTTCTCTGCACTTCTGCCAGATGATGATCATGGGGAGAATGTACACAAGATGCCAGTAAGATGTTGATGAACCATGAAGATTAATTTTTCAGATCAACTTCCATCAAATAATTTGAACCAAGCTAATCTAATTTGCTGCATAATTGTCTGCTTCTTTCCACAGACTTTTTTTCTTCTGAAACTGTCTAATACAATACTTGTCAGCAGGTGTTTCCAGCTGAGAAAAATAGGGGACTTGGTTGCATTGTTGATTATATTAGAAAATAGTCCTAACTTTTAATGAAAATGTTACTCTAAAAGGGGAGTTCAGCAGTATAGAAAAAAGGCTTTTTGTAGTGTCTGACTGGAAGAAGAAATGTACATATACATTTTGTGCTGTATTCGTAAAACTCACAAATTGGTATATTTTTGTTTCACTCCCTTTTCAATCAAAGATCATTAAACTGACTTACTTTATACTGTAAGATCTCCTAAAATTCCTGAGTTTGATTTATTACTAGTTATTCGTTTTTCATACTTCAACTGCCATAAGTGTTGAAGTGTACGTAAATAAATTAGTCTTAGTTGGTCTTTAATAGGTAATAAGATGTTTATAGTCTTTAGTACTAAGTAGGATCAAGCAGCCCTGTGCATGGCTTCCTGTACACAATAGGTTTCACCCAAATTCTTTGGTGGTTGTTTTGGGGAAAAGAGTAATACTTTCATCTAAGAGAATGCATGAAGGCACCCTTTAAGTGAACCCATCACAGACTTCTTCACTGTTCTTAAGTGTTCTCAGATCTTACTCACCTGGCAAATAAATCTGGGTCAGAATAGGCTCCTTCTCAAAATCTTCTAAGCATAATGTTATATTTCATACTTCTAGTTTGTTGACAGATAGCACTGTTGAACCTTTACCTCTTTTCATTTTGTATGCCACCATACATACTCTGACTGTTACGAAGCCTTTTTTACAATCTTCTGCTGACCATCAGGCTTACAACTCATGCCCATGATAATTGCTATTCAATCCATTTCCCTGACTGTGGGAAGTGAGCAATGTAAAGTAAGGAAAGGTAAATGTGAAGCACCTAGTACTAAGTAGATACACTGACAATGTTTCACTTTTGGCCTTTGACATAGGGTAGATCTGGCTGTGAAGGATGGACCTCTGTAAACTGGATTTAAATTCCTGGGTGTTCCATATTACTGTGCACAAAATTAGTCCTGTTTCTTGGAGCTGGGGCTGTTGACTCTGAGGGGTTTTGGTATGATAAGCAGAGGATTGTGTTGAACTGCTAAAAACATGGTAGGTGCTTGTGATATCACATAATCATAGAATGGTTGAGGTTGGCAGGGACCTCTGGAGGTCATCTGGTCCAACCCCACTGCTCAAGCAGGGCCACCTGCAGCCAGTTGCCCAGGGCCATGTCCAGGCAGCTCTTGAATATCTCCAAGGACGGAGACTCCACAACCTCTCTGGGCAACCTGTGGCAGTGCTTAGTCACCCTCACAGTACAACAAAACAAAACAAAAAAAGAAAAGTGTTTTCTGATGTTCAGAGGGACTCTCCTGTGTTTCAGTTTGTGCTCATTGCCTTGGGTCCTGTCACTGGGCACCACTGAAAAGAGCCTGGCTCTGCCTTCTTTGCACCCTCTCTTCAGGTATTCATATACATATTGATGAGATTACGGCCCTTCATTGGACTCTCTCTGGTACGTCCATGTATCTCTTGTAGTGGGAAGCCCAGAACTGGACACAGTGCTCCAGGTGTGGCCTCACCAGCACTGAGTAGAGGGGAAGGATCACCTCCCTCAACCTGCTGGCAGTACTTTGGCTAATGCAGCCCTGGATACCATTAGCCTTCTTCCTGAAGATAGTCTCATTTTTCAGTGTGCAGAGTTCACAAAAGTTTTGTAACACTTTAAATTAGTTTAAATTATGAGGCACCTTGGGGAGGGTAGGAAGTAGAGGGAGGAAACCAGTCATGCCTTCTTTTCTTAGCACTCATTTAAAAAAATAATTAAAGATTATGATGGTGTTCCTAAAGTGCTGCTTCTTAAGGTTTTCTCTTTAGTACATTTGTATGTATCATTTTATAATGAAAATAATTAAGACCGATAATATAATTTTATGTTGTAAAACAAAGATCATGTAAAAAGAAGAAAAAAAAAATAAAGGGCCAGCTTTATTTACCACAAGTTTTTCTTTTACAATAAATCTGATTTTCAATACTACCATCAAAATCTATTCTTCCTCAGCTGCTTCTCTTTCACTGAAAATGAGTATTATAACATCAAACCAATACATGTTAGGAAGCGAGAAAATCACAAAATGTTACACAGAAGAGAGTAGACGTCCTGGGGTTTGGACAATCCCTATCAAGGTGCTCTGTGCAGCAGTGTTTCCCCTCTGTGATTCATGCAGTGCATTAACACATGGGCAAAGACAGAAAAGCTTTCTGCAATGGATTTGACACGTGGCCGTTGAAGCACTAGGGTAGAGGCAACTGGGCATTAAAATTTAACGGGGCAAATCAACAAAAAAGGTAGCTTAATAATTTTGTGACAGGAACTATGCAACTCAATTGTTTGCAGTAGCAGGTGATTGCCCTTGATGGCCCAGAAGGTCTCTTCAACGCTGTGTTGCTACTTCCTAATTGTTAAGCTGCCCCATGACAGGTAAATATGATTTGGTTTTGGCTTTTTAGCTAGTTTTCATAAGTCTAATTCTACTATGAATGATTTTCACTCTCTCTCCCAATTCATATGTTAAAATAAAACCAGAATAAGTCATCAGAATTAATGGTTCCCAAGATGAGAAAAGCAAACATGCTGGGTTTTTTGCTCTTCTTTTTGTTTATTTACTCTCACATTCTGTTTATTATTTACTTCATAATATTTTGCATTCTTCCATGGGTGGTTGTGGTGGTACTTATACCAGGCATATCATTAAGAGATATAAAAGCTCTAGTTTATTAAAGATAATGATATTTTAGGTAAATAAAAATGTATCAACCAATAACTATTGTTTTTTTCCGTTTTCCAAAAGGTCTTCTGGAATGGAGTGAAGAACAGTTCTCATTAAAATAAGCAGTAAGAGAGAACTGTTAGCAGTTAGAGAAGTTACTGAATTATTTGATTTATCACAGACTCTCTGTCAACCAGAAAATTTAAAAAAAGGCAAATAAAACTGAATTTGACAAACAACAGTAAAACAGTTGTTATTTAATCAAGTCTTAATTTCTAGGCAAGGAAAAGGAGGCTGCATAGAAAATGAGGGCAGAGTTCTCAATCTGAACTCAGAATAAAAATAAATAAGGTCAACGACAACAGCAGCAGCGGATAGTCGCTTGACACCTCTTCCAAAGCCGCCTATGCCAGAGACCCTGCTCATGCTGCTGTCTTATTATTACAATTGCTAAAAGTGTCTATCAAATCTCCCATGCTTTATATAAGCTACTTGCATAAAAATAAACCATTAGTATTTTAACACCTCAGCAATAGGAAGTTTTGGCTTTGGAAACTCTGTTCTTGTTTCATATTTAACATTCCGTATTTTCATTAGTCTTAGTTAGCATGACACTATCTTCTATGTCCAAGATTACTAGAGTTGACAGTGATGTATTCAATCAGTCCTAGGGTTAGGTGTAGTTAATGAACTACACAAGTCTGTTTTATTACCTGTCTTTCCAAAATTAGTTTTGGGACAGTCTGAAGTTCATATTAGCTCTTGTATTCAACTGTCTCTTTAATGTGTGCAATTACCAGGTAAAGAACAAACAGCCTTGGAAAGTCAAAAAACAGTTACAAAGCTGAAGCTGTCGTGTTTGCTGTAAGAGAATGTGTGAAATCTTTGCAGTAGATGTTAGTCTACTCAAGCGCATGTAATCAAATTAACACTATTTTTTCTGATCTTCATGGGATCTGTTATAAAATGAAGCCAGAGGTTGTATGGTTTTAAGCTTAGATGACCACTTATTGGTTAATTTGAATGCAAACATGAGGGAAACCAGTTCCAGAGCAAGACAAAAGCAATACATGGTTTAGTGCTGCTGCTGACACTAAGTTTTGGTAAAAATAGAAACCTCCTGTTGGTGG
The DNA here is from genome assembly GCF_000699105.1 of Pygoscelis adeliae. Lineage (NCBI taxonomy): Eukaryota > Metazoa > Chordata > Aves > Sphenisciformes > Spheniscidae > Pygoscelis > Pygoscelis adeliae. The sequence continues at coordinate 1,537,772 of NW_008824290.1, read as the reverse complement.
AAAACTATTTAGTCTAAAGGATTGAGGGAAACTCTGCGTCTCAAAGGATGGGAAGAAAAAAACTTAGGAAAAAAGCCTCCTAATTGGGATCACATGGCCACATGTTGGCCACATATAGAACTGTGCAACAACCTATGAATACTACCCGTAGCTGACAGCACAGATGAAATCCTCTTTAGATCGTGTATGTAAGTCTGCAACAAAAATCAGCTGGGATGGACCCAGACTTGAGTCATGTATGCAGAACTAATCAACAGATTCGTATCAATGGATACTTGATGTGTGCATAGACAGATACGTGTGTATGTGGTATTATGAATGTACTTACGAAGGTATATATGAAGATACTTTAATGATCGTTAAAGGGAAATGCACTTCCACTGCTTGTGTTCAGTTTTATATGGTATTGCTTATTCTGCTGATTGGGCTTCTGATGTCTTGCTTGTGTTTGGTCTGGTATTGCACCATGCCCCCCACCCTTCTGGGGGCTTGGCTCTAATTTAGATGTGACAGAAGAATGTAATATGAAGTGGTGTTACTGCTGGCTAACAGACAAGGGAGTGAAGCAGAAATTCAGTGAGTTGTCCAAGGCCACAGAGGAAGCCTGGGACAGGGCTAGGAATTTAACTGAATGCACTTCTGCCTCAACTGCCAAATTATGGTTTCTTTTTTAATCAGCTGGTAAATTTGGAACGTAATCACTAACTCAGCTGCTCAGTGAATTTTGTTAGAAAAGGAAGTATGGTGGGCTGACCCCAGCCAGTGGCGACGTACCTGCACAGCTGCTCGGTCACTCCCTGCTCCCAGCAGGATGGGGAAGGGCATAGGAGGAGCAAAAGTGAGAAAACTTGTGGGTCAAGATAAAGACAGCTTAGTAAGTAAATATGGAATATGCCATTGGGCCAGTTCAGGTCAGTAGTCTTGGCTGTGTCACCTCCCAGCCTCTTGCTGAGCCCCAGCCTACTCACTTGAAAGGGCAGAGTGAAAAACAGAGAAGGCCTTGATGCTGTGCAAGCACTGCTTAGCAATAGGCAAAACACTGGTGCGTTATCAACACTGTTTTAGTCACAAATCCAAAACACAGCACAATATGGGCTGCTGTGAAGAAAGATAACTCCATTCCAGCCAGACGCAGTACAAAAAATTTGAGGTTTTTCTATGTGGATTCATCTTGCATCAGCATCAAAAGTCTTGTTATAATAAATCTTTACATTTATTTTTAAGGCAGAAGTCCTCTAAACTCCTGTCAGAATAGCCAACAGTGCTGTAGCCAGAGCAAACCCATGGATATGGGAGATTGAGATTTAAGGCCCCACTTTGAACTTGTCACAGGTACTTACCTGTGAATCCTCTGTGTCCCATTTGCATCCTGTGGACACTGAACTTGGGCTCCTGTTACCCCAACCATGCATCCTGTAAATAGGAAGCCTTCTAAAAAAGCCTTGTTGAAATGAATATGCTTCAATGAAAAATTAAAATTGTTACAAAAAATAGCTTAATACTTTTATAGAAAAATTTCTCATCAATATAATTATTTATGTCAGCCTCTTACCTACCCATAAATCTTGACTCTACTTAATCTCTGCTCCTGTGCTGCAGATGTGAGGCACAATATAAAACATTTTTTATAAAAAAGATAGCAATTGATCCTAATCTATTTACTGCTATATTGACTGCTGGTATTATCTGTTCTCAGTATATAAACTACACAGGTATGCCATGACAGGATTGAAATAAATAGAAGTTCCGCTGTGCTTCCTGGGAATGCACATGGGGACTACCAAAACAAGTAATTTGTGCGTGTCGTTAAAGAGTTTAAATTCATCTGTACTGTGTTTAAAGTTATGGGGTTTTACTATTCTCTGCTGCTTCATTTAGAAACTGTATTTCCATTTCTTTACCTGCTGATTGAAATATGAATGTTGAAACTTTCTATATAAGTCCATTTTATACTGCTAGGTCTCTAGGCAAAAACATGACAGGTTGTTAAGTATGATTCCCGAAATATATGTTAAAATAGTAAGAAGCGGGGAAAAAAAATCCCCTATTTTGGAAAAGTGGAGTCACTGAGTATTAATCAAATGATAGCACTAAATTAGCACAATGATCTTTAAGGGATTTGAGTATTTCATCCTGATGGATGAGCTGCTCATTTAGTAAAAATATATTACAAAGATGTAGGAGAACTGTGGTAGGCATAGTTTTCCTTGTGGAAAACTTTTCTCATTAAGACCAGCTTGTTGTGAAAACACAATAAAATTATAAACTGCTTATGTATCTTTCACAAACATAATTCATTTTCACTAAACGAGTACAACCTTAGTAAATAGTTCTCCCTCAGAGGTAAGATATAAATACCTTCATGGGCTGAATTTTGCCCAAACTTAAGGTTTAGGCTAAAATTCATATATTGTTACTGAAAAATTACAGCCATGGACAAAATTTTTGACAACAAAAGACTAAACATAACTCTTTTACTCTGTTAAGGTTGTTTGCCTGTTTGTTTTCTTGTTTTAAAGAAGTTGTGAAAATGCAAGCTCAGAAAACTTGTTCTCAGCCAGTTTGCTTGGGTTCATGAAAGGCAGGTCCTGCTTGAGCAACCTGATCTCCTTCTATGACCAGGTGACCCGCCTAGTGGATGAGGGAAAGGCTGTGGATGTGGTCTACCTGGACTTCAGTAAGGCCTTTGACACCGTCTCCCACAGCATTCTCCTCGAGAAGCTGGCGGCTCACGGCTTAGACAGGTGTACCCTTTGCTGGGTCAAAAACTGGCTGGATGGCCGGGCCCAGAGAGTTGTGGTGAATGGAGTTCAATCCAGTTGGCGGCCGGTCACGAGCGGTGTTCCCCAGGGCTCAGTTTTGGGGCCGGTCTTGTTCAATATCTTTATCAATGATCTGGAGGAGGGGATCGAGTGCACCCTCAGTAAGTTTGCAGACGACACCAAGTTGGGCGGCAGTGTTGATCTGCTCGAGGGTAGGAAGGCTCTGCAGAGGGACCTGGACAGGCTGGATCGATGGGCCCAGGCCAACTGTATGAGCTTCAACAAGGCCAAGTGCCGGGTCCTGCACTTTGGCCACAACAACCCCATGCAGCGCTACAGGCTTGGGGAAGAGTGGCTGGAAAGCTGCCTGGCGGAAAAGGACCTGGGG
>NW_008824290.1:1505208-1534171 GCF_000699105.1 Pygoscelis adeliae | reverse complement strand
ATCCCTGGAAGTATTTAAAAGACAAGTAGATGAGGCGCTTAGGGACATGGTTTAGTGGGCATGGTGGTGTTGGGTTGACGGTTGGACTCGATGATCTTGGAGGTCTCTTCCAACCTTAATGATTCTATGATTCTATGCTTGATATAAGTGAACTGAATTGTGGATATGCTAAAATGCTGAAGATACCCTAATATCTTGGAAAGCTTTATCCTAATGCACAGTAGACGTCCGTTGTTAGTTAACAATAAGAAGTATTATTATAATATGTAAGGGAGCTGCTCTCGGCTAAACAGAGCTGCTGCCAGGCTGCTCCAATGCCCACTGTTCTCACACTTCCCCCGGCCTGAAGATGAAGATTGGTCTGGACATAGGTTATATATGATCTTGCTACCCCTCCCTCCTCTCATCCCTTATAATTTCTGACAGTCTTTCTCAAGGGTGGAACTGAAAAGTAACTGCCTGGCGATGGATATGAAGAGGACTTTGCCCTGCCTTCCATTTTGAGAAGATCTTCCTTAATCTTCTCAATCTCTTATGGGTCTGTCTTTAACCGTTCAGCATTTTCAGTTTTCCCTTTGGTTGATTTTCTTTCTCCTTCTCCATTTTGAGAGAGGAAGTGAAAATGTTAACTCCGAGGGACATGAACAAACTGAGCAAATCTTCAGCATGGGTCTTTTGCTGTTACACAATGTGGGATTAAGAAGGTGCACAAGACAACTTAGCTAGATCCTGCTCTGTACACCATAACAGACTGCTGAAGTAAGCGGTCTTAATTTTTAAGACTGACGCTAAGACATTTACATGCCTGCATGAAAATACATATCAAATAAGAAATTTTAAAGTAGCAATCAGATTGGATTTCTTATATTAACTTTTTGAAAACAATACATATTACAGACAAATACAAGTCTGGAAAGGTGCTGATTTCCAGACAATATACTACAATTACCAGTTCAAACAGAACAAATATACACAACTAATGTAAAGACCATTAAAACATTTTATTATTCAGTAAATATGCCTGCATTCTGCAAAGTAGAACAGTTTCATTTTCAATTTGTTTTGGTAAATTAATGCTTTTTAGATTAACACTTCATTCTGGATTATGGAACACTTGTTTGAGAATATTCTAATATGTAAAACCAGTTGTATTTCACTCAATTTACTACTATTTGCTATGGTTTAGTTCATGCAGTCCACAAATGAGAGGCAGTTTGCAGTGTCCTTCAACTTCAACTGAAATCACAGAGTGGACTTACTGCTAATGATGTCTAAGGATCATATAGATAATAGCAATGTCAATAGGCCTTTGGCAGAGAAAGCTGATAAAGTTCTAAGACTAAATTATGAAAGTTAACTATTTAGAAGATCATGGGAAGCCCTAGGGTGTGACAGAATTAAATCCTGACTTGCGCTCCAAGGAAGATAGCTGGCAAAGGATAAATCTCTAGGGCATAAGTATTAAACAACTTTTCCATTTAAAGAAGATTATCAAAAAAGGTCAGTTTGCTGAACGACAAACGTCCATGAAATAAAGAAATTTTATCACTGGTTTTGTAAATGGATATTCTGAGGTCCAAGATAGACTTTTTAGTTAATCTATTGCATTGGGTTTGCGTGGCAAGGTTTTGATAGCAGGAGGCTATAGGGATGGCTTCTGTGAGAAGATGCCAGAATCTTCCCCTATGTCTGATAGAGCCAATGCCAGCCAGTTCCAAGACAGACCCACTGCTGGCCAAGGCCGAGCCAGTCAGCGACAGTGATAGCACCTCTGTGATAATATATTTAAGAAAGGGAAAAAGTTGTTGTGTAACAGCAACTGCAGCTGGAGAGAGGAGTGAGGATATGTAAGAGGAACAACCCTGCAGACACCAAGGTCAGTGAAGAAGGAGGGGGAGGAGGTGCTCCAGGCGCCAGAGCAGAGATTCCCCTGCAGTCCGTGGTGAAGACCATGGTGAGGCAGGTTGTCCCCCTGCAGCCCATGGAGGTCCATGGTGGAGCAGATATCCACCTGCAGCCTGTGGAGGACCCCATGCCAGAGCAGGTGCATGCACCCAAAGGAGGCTGTGACCCCATAGAGACCCCATGCTGGAGCAGGCTCCTGGCAGGACCTGTGAACCCGTGGAGAGAGGAGCCCAAGCTGGAGCAGGTTTGCTGGCAGGACTCGTGACCCCATGGGGGACCCACGCTGGAGCAGTTTGTGAAGAACTGCAGCCCATGGGAAGGACTCACGTTGGAGAATTTCATGGAGGACTGCCTCCTGTGGGTGGAACCTCACGCTGGAGCAGGGGAAGAGAGCAAGGAAGGAGTGGCAGAGACAATGTGTAATGAACTGACCACAACCCCCATTCCCTGTCCCTCTGCACCACTCGGGGGAAGGAGGTAGAGAAATTGGGAGTGAAGTTGAGCCCGGGAAGAAGGAAGGGTGGGGGGAAGGTGTTTTAAGATTTGGTTTTATTTCTTATTATCCTACTCTGGTTTGACTGGTAATAAATTAAATTAATTTCCCCAAGTCGAGTCTGTTTTGCCTGTGACAGTAATTCCTGAGTGATCTCCCTGTCCTTATCTTGACCCACAAGCCTTTTATTATATTTTCTCTCCCCTGCCCAGTTGATGAGGGAGAGTGATAAAGTGGCTTGGTGGGCACGTGGTGTTCAGCCAGGGTCAACCCACCACACCCATCAAGGAAGCAACTCTCGTGGTCCTGGTAGTCTGGCAGTAACCATCTGGGATGGATACGTGGGATCAACTTTGTGCCCTGCTTGAGTTTGCCAAGGAATCTGAACACAGCTGTGCTGCATCTAATGCAAATGTCTTCACCACTGTCTTCATGGGTACAGTCCAAGTAGATAGTTTTGGTTTGGTTTTCTGGTGGAGCTGCTCAACTCTGGCAAATTTTAAACTGTTTCTGCAAAGACTCACTCACTCACAGGCCAGGGAACAAATATGAGATATAAGATGTCTGGATTCAGATTCCCTGCCTGATAAATATTTAGTTGCTTATTTAAAGCGGGATAACTTCAGCAGCAGAGAGAAAGACCTTTCTCACTATAGGCAAAATAATTAACCATGATGATTTAAGCTTATCTGTGTGACTTTGCTTTGGAACAAGGCAGCAATCCTGACCCAGACAGATCCCCTGCTCAGCTGGCAAAGGCTGTTCGTTTCTGTCTTTTAGTCCTTATTTAATGTGATATATTGTATATTGGAAAGCCTAAAGCGTGCTGAGGATGGACAGGCCTCCTTGCAGACCTTCTGAGGGTTTCCAGGGTGAAGGTGGCCTCAGCTAAGCAACTAACTCTATAGATTTTTAGGGACTTCAGGTGAAAAGCTTGGGTTTAAATCAAACATGTAATGTAGATATTTTCATTGTTTTAATTTCTCTTACATTTTCCAGAGTCTTGGAGTAAATAACTAAAAGGCAATTTTTACCTCAGATTAAAGATTTGAATCTTCTTCTGAAATAATTTATTTATTCCTAACTGTCATTTTCCCTGCAATAGAATTCCCATCCAGGTATCTATAAAAGTATTAGAGTCTGATACTCTAAGCTGCTACACCTTAAATGTACAGCCAGTTACCTTAATGCTATGGTATATTTTAATCCCCTGCTGGATGACTCCAGTTCCAGAATTAGCATAGTTTGGGGATGCCATTTAGCAACTTTTTTTTTTTTATGTTTTCCAAATTTCTTTTGTTTAAACCATTTGCAGAGCACTACTGTTCCCCACTGTCCACAATCTGACTAGCTAGAACTAACTTCTCACTTTCCCTGATTCCTGATCATTAAGCTGCTGTTTCTACATGCTGATTCATCACTACCTGTCCAACATATCAAAATACATTAGCTAGAGTTTCTTCTAAAACTTACTGAAATCATTGAGATTATTGAAATTATTAAATAAGTATTTGCTGGGCTGATGGGCTGCAGATCCATCAGTCTGGAGTATATATGACCAACATAGCACAATTTGGAGGAATCTGATGCTAAAGCAAGTATTTTAAGACAGTTGTTCTTCTACTGTTGATGAAGACTTTAAAGTGACAACAAACCTCAAAGGCTGAGCGGTGACTCTTTTATCAGATTCAAAAAAGTACAGCTTCTCTTTCGTATTTGAATAACCAGCTGGAGTCACAAGGCTACAGAAATAGGCCATGTAAAAATGATTCGTACTTCAAAGGGCACAGAACAAGCAACAATTTCACATATCTTGAGAGTATATACCAAATGAATATATGCAATATCATTTTTTGCAATTATTTGCAGCTCTGCTGTTGATATGGGTCTGAAGCTAAGAACTAAAACAGTTCATTGAGGTCTAGGAATAAGAAGCAGTATCTAATTAATTACAGGAAATGTTCTGATGAGTCCACCTGTACAATTCAACTTCTATGTGTCTGTATACATGTATAGGTAAACCTGTGTAATATAATCCCGTTCACACAGGGACTGCTCATTCATTCTGAGCGCTCTTTATGTTGCATAGGCATCTGAAATGTATCAAAGCTAACAAATGGTTCAGGCAATCTCTAGCCATGTCCCAAGACCCTTAAATGAGGCCAAAGCATCGCTGCTGTTCCCCATTCTCCTTGCACATTGCAGTAAGAATGTGTGTATTAAGACATAAAGCTACAGAGAAAAGCCGGCAAGGAATAGTTTAATTGTTTTATGCTCTACTAAGAGTTTTGCATACACCTGCCAATTTTTGCAGGCTTTTGATGCTGCTGGTCTGGATGATGGCCATGGTGTGATTACATGAAAAGCCTGTGTCTTGCAGTGTGATTACATGACAAGTCTGACTGCAGGATTCAGGCTTATGTAAATAAGATTTACAGAAAAAAACATATATGCTTAGCACATACATTTTTAGTAATAACTGTGTAAGAAATGTTTGGATCCAGAAGGGTCCAAAGATTGTTTTCTTCTCATCGTGTTACTCATCTAGTCATTTCTTTCCTGTCCCTTTCCTGCTCTTAATTCTCCTAACAGCAGCAACAGGAAAAGACAAAGCAGCATAAGCGCTGCTGTCTTCATCGTTCGGGAGGTTTCATGCAGTGTGAAGCTGGCTCTATTTTCAGACAACAGGACAGATTTCATTTTCAACTGAAAGAAATGTCTAGTTGTACATACTGCTGGTGCTGTTTAATTCTGAGAAGGGAAAAGTGAGCCTTCAACGTGCAAAAAGTAGCTAAAAAAAAGGAACTTTTTTCTGCAATGAATTTTGTGTAGGAAAAGAAATAATGGGCTTTAATTGCAGTCAAGATGGTTTTAAGGACCATCAGGGGAAAAGCTCCCTGAAAGTAATAATTTCACAGCTCAGGTTTAGATGGCTGATGGATTTTGTGGAATTTTTGCAATTTGCTATCTTAACAGGGAAATTAATTAAACTATTTCAGAATGGATTTTTTTTTCTTTTTGTATAGTAATATTTCAATCCCTTTTTTCTGCAAATTTCATTGTGATTAAAACTTTTACATCTGATGCGAACCATTTTTACATTTTCCCACTTGCAGGGAGTTAAAAATAAACATAGGCAGTTTCTGAAGTAAAATGTTTCCAAGTGGAAAACTGAAATAACACACATTGAAAGTGGTTCAAAGTTTTTGAAATTTTCTTGTTGAAATTTCAATCTATATGAGTTCACAAATTTTTTTGTTGTAAAAAAAAAAGACAAACTGTTTTATGAGGTGAAATCATCACCAACATTTCAATAATCAGTGGAGAGTTACACAATTTTCCTATTTTTGCTGGGACTTTGTGTTAAAAAATGAAAACAACAAAGCTAAATTAGTCTGCACTTATTCATACTCAAGATGTTTCACATGACCTATTAAACACAAATGCGTTTTAATGTGAACAATTTTTGCATGTGCCTGATGCTATCCATATTTATAATATTGATATAAGTATTTATAATGAGTCTCATCACATTTCTTAGTCTTTTAGTTGTGAAATACTTAACAGTACTGACATTTAAAATAACTTTAACAGTGTTAGAGTTAACACTGAAATTAATAGAATAGTTGAAACTTTAAGAACACCTTTGTTCTACAATGACATTTTGTAGCGCCCTTTATTATAATTTTAATAGAAAATGATTTCTTTATTATGGGTTTGCTATCATCAGAACTCTTATAAAAGTGCTCTGAACAGGAGAGCCATGTGTGGTTGAGGTGCAAATCTTTCTATCCTAACTTGATACTGTAATTCTTATTATCAATCTGATAAAAAATGTGCCCAGAAACATTTTGGAGGCTTACAGAAAGGAGAGCCAAAATGTCCTACAAATCTAGTTTAGATGTAACCAAAACCTTATCAAACCTCTTTCTTCATAGGAAGCTTCTTACATCTTAATATCCATACCTTAATACTAGGAGGTTCCTCTGTTTGGTACCAGAAATGAGAGGAATGTAATCATTTGTGGTTTTCTTCCTATGTCAGTCTTGATTTAATTTCACATCCAAATCCTATTTTAATCCTTTTAATGAACATGCCCATTCTAATTGCACCCAAGGTTTACCCAGAGAAAATTCCAACTGTTATTTGAATAAAAAATCAAGACTATTGACAACTTTGAAAAGAATTATGTGTTTTCCCCCATGAAGGCCTGCTCTTTATGCTGCAGGTATTCTCTTTGATGGATGATGCCACAGGGACAGTTTTGTTTTAACATAATATATTGCCTGTTAAAATAAATCTAAAAGAACACAGAGGACATACTGAGCTAGTCCCAAATGTCCCTATAGACATAAGTACAGACAGGTGGTTAACGCAGCCTCCTGTCCAAAACAACACCCGGAGGGATTTCTCCTTTTTCCTGACAGGTTGTCAGCTCTTCTCAGAGATCTCTGAATATGTTTGTTTAAAATATTTACGTGATTTTAAGATGGAACTATGGGTACTTTGGGTGCAAAACCACTATCAACATTTCAAAGATGGTTTACCTGGGACTTTGAAATAAATTTCCTTTTAATGACAAAACGACTACAAAGTGCTGAGGACAGGACTTGGGTTATTTAGGGCAAAAGCAGCAGAGTTTAATCATATTGCATTACGTTGTATTTCTGCCTTTTTCTGGGAGACATCTAGGGCACTGCTGAGGTGGTCCTTGTACAAGTGATTCACTATCTGAAAGTTCCTGCAAAGTTGCTGCTGTTTGAGAACAGTGCATGATGTGGGTATCTATCCATTGTGAACAGAACACAGGCGAAACCTCTCTTCTGCAGCAGCATTGACCCAGGGACAGTGAATCCCTTTGTCTCAGGACATTTCTCTGGCAGCAGCACACATACCTTGCTGTAATCACACCTTGTTTCATGCAGTCTTTCACAGACACTGTAGTAGTTCCTCATCCTTCAGCTGCTCTCTTCATCAGAAACAGGGTCTGTGGGGCAGACCAAGGCCTCCTGTGCTCGTTAATTCTGTGGGAACGCAGCTGATACTATTGCTATGACAGAAATCACTTACCTTAGGGCTCTGGTCAGCTTACTCATATTACTGGCCCCAAAAGGATGATGGAAAATAACACCCACAGCTTTAACTCCTTTTCTCCATGAAGTGACTTACAGCAATTGAGAGGAGCCCAGAATCTTGTTCCCCCAGAAAAGCCCAGCAGATGAGTCATAAAAATGTCTAGCGACAAAGTACAAAGAATATATATTGTCATGCAGGATTAATATCTTTTCCTTTTTGGGTTACGGAGAATTCCCATAATGTGGTAGACCTGTGGGTAATAATGGCAAGGCTTATTTTGTGGCATTGCTTAAAATTATCGCTGTATTTCCACCAAGATTACTTGCATAGGTAGAGAATGTAGGTATAAAAATGTCTAGGCTTAATTTTGAACACAACACGAGAGAGAGAGAGAGAGAGACTGAAAATACATTCCTTCATAGGCAAGTGTGGATACATCAGAGCCTTTGGGTCTTTAAGTCTTGTATTCCAGTACAGAAATCTCTTTTCAAGGCTGTTCTAAAAGCACTAAAACTTAAAGCTGGTTTGCGAAGAGATTTTGCTCCGTCGGCTTCTGCACAATGATGGTTCAGTGTCCTTGTAAATGCGGAGGCTCTGTTAAACTAAGTGAAGCAGACCAAGTTTTTCTTTCCAGAAGAGTAGATTTCTGAGAAACAGCTGTGACTTTTTTTCATAAATGGAGATTTTTAAGTGAATTTCAGCACATGGCTGCAACAAACATACAGACCAGCAGATGATTAATATTATCTGCATACAGAAATTCCCAAGAAATCCCTATTGCTTTGAAAGATGAAAATGACTTGCAGTGAGCTCCAGGCTCTATTCTGTGCTAAAATAATTTCTTTCAAAAAAATCAGTTCGCATGAATAAAGTGTGTTAGCCCTAGAAAGCTGTAACTGTTGATGTGCACAGCCTTAGCATTAACCTTATTGCTTTCAGCCTGGAGAAGTTTAGCCCTTGCTTGAAAGGTAAAATAACACAGGTGTATGCTGTTGATGACCAAGATACACATGTCTAAATCATTTCTATTGATGTTTGATTTTTTCCAAAGGAGTAAAACCCACATAAATTGTTTTCTAGTAATAGTTTAAACTTTTGACATTTGCAGATTACTTTTCACATGTACAAACAGTAATTCTGCCCTCATTTTCCTATTAATGTCATTGAGGAATTATTAGATGTGGTCCACAGCAGGATTGCTTACATATTTTTCTTTGCCGTACCAGGCAGAAGGGCCACCATTTTCATTTAGTGTCAAATTTTCTATGCCCCTGTGTCTCTCTGGGCCGTAACATAAATACAAGCTACAAGTTAGTAGCCGTATCTCAGGAGCTCATTGTATTTATTTCTTTAGTGTCAGAAGTCACTTTCAAAATTTTGCATTTTGTCAGCTGATATATCCAGGGACATTAAAGAGTAGATGGACTCTTTAGCCACCCATATACAGTTATTCTCTATAGCTACAATTTTATTTTCCTTTTTATGGTATCTGGTGTCACATCTGATGTTTTCTTCAAAAATGCGATTTAACAGAAAGGTGATAATATAAACATGTCAAAATGTATCACATGAGGAGATGTATATTTGTTATTGTTGTGACTCAAAATACCTGTTTCTATCACATACTTCATATGAGGAATTTGATAAGAGTGAAAAATTGCAAAGTTGCAGAATTTGAACAAAAGATAAAGTAATAAAACTGACAAGCTTACAGCAAACACCAAAAAGAGATGGATGTTGGTTTTGACTTATCTCTGCTTATGGCATATCTGTTCTTCTGAGTTTACAGCCTCGATGACACCTGAGTGGAGGTCTGTGATTTTTATTCTTCTGAGATATGATTATGTTAGCATGGGAGTGCCTTTTGTTAGCCAAATCCACACCTTAGTGTCTGGTGGAAGGGAGCTGGCCTGTTAGCTTGTATTTCTTGTTTTAAAGGACTGAAATATCCTCTCCTGTTCTTTGCTCTAGAGAGTGCCATGTTCACATTATTATAGACCTGAGCCTTTTAGACATGCACTGATGTTCATTGAGGCATTATGTTGTATGTTTTCAAATACAATGATCTTACATGCCCCATTCAAGACATTCATGATTCTTTTTTCAAAAGCAGAGCAACATTTCTATTCATTTAATTTAGAAAGGAGAAAGTTAAGAGCTTCTGAACATCAGGTATGAATAATTTCAACTTGGAAAGTCGAAATGAATGTTCACTGTTAAAATTCATCGGATTATTATGGACATAAATGGTTGAATACATTTGTATTTTTTCAACTTCTGTGATAGAAGTTGTGTGTGTTAACTTAGAATCTCCTCTGTGTATTACTATACCAAATAAATAGCAGAGTAAATAGAGCAAAGTTAACTGAGAATGAGTGATTAGTATATAAAATATTATAGAAAATTACACCAGAACTCTCTTACAGTTAACTAGCTGATATTATATATTAAGCCATAGTTTAAAATTACTGCAATACAGTATAAAATATTAAAGGAAAGTTTCCATTTAAGAAAATGAACCTGTAAATGAAATGCAAACCAGGCTGATAGTAATTAGTTATTACTGGATTGCTGCTATGTGATTAGATTTCAAACTTGGTGTTGTTTTTCATTTGTATCTCTGAAATAAAATGCAACATGTTTAAAGAAAAATAGTATGACTTTACTAATGTTCCAGTTTGACACCTTCTGTATCACGTATCCCCAATATATTGTTAATATGGATCAAGGGGCCCTTTCAACACTTGCTTATTGGGTTCTCAAATGAATTTGGCATTTTCGAGTCTCATAGTAAACTACATATTAACAGTACAAAGAAGGAGCCACACATACTGCAGGGCCTTGGAAAACATAAAACAATGCTCTTAGCTTTTATCTTTGGATGAAATAGTCTCCTTGATAGCAGATGACAGAGCAGGGAGCAGGGCTCATCGTTCCCTATAATGAAGCTGCATTCTCCAGATGTGCCCTGCTGTTGGGAGCAGCTGATTGCCTGAGATTTCCAAGCCCAGCAATCAGACTCCAGGAGGACAGTCTGCTTACAAAGCAGGCAGTTTGAAAAAGTGTGGCAATGATAAAACTAAGTAAATCATAGCTACAATGTTGCATCATACATATATATTGGATATATGCTATCTGATTCAGATAATGGTGCTTAAAATTTTGCCTTATTATACTTGTCTTTCCTTGAGCACTGATTTTTTTTTTCAAATTCAGCTTTCTAAAATATCTTTAAGTAGGATGCAGATATATTAAAATATTTTAGATCAAAATATTGAGTAAATAAAATACTTTATGCCCATTGACCTCTTTAAAGAAACAACACTTACCTGTGTAACTCAATAAGAGAGCAGTTTTCCTGTATTAAAGCTGCTTTCCTAGCTCTCCTGTCTGTTGGGAGAGGAGATTTCTTTACCACGCCACTGTTTCTTTCTAAAAGATTTAATTAAATTTTTATGTCTGAATTTATAAACCATTAATCATAGAATCATAGAATAGAATCATAGAATAGTTTGGGTTGGAAAGGACCTTTAAAGGTCATGTAGTTCAATCCCCCTGCAATGAGCAGAGACATTTTCAACTAGATCAGGTTGCTCAGAGCCCCGTCCAACCTGACCTTGAATGTTTCCAGGGATGGGGCATCCACCACCTCTCTGCGCAACCTGTTCCGACCACCCTCACTGTAAAAAGTTCTTCCTTATATCTAGTCTAAATCTACCCTCTTTTATAGAATCATAGAATCTTAGAATAGTTTGGGTTGGAAGGGACCTCTAAAGGTCATCTAGTCCAACCCCCCTGCCACGGGCAGGTTGCTCAGAGCCCCCTCCAACCTGACCTTGAATGTTTCCAGGGATGGGGCATCCACCACCTCTCTGCGCAACGTGTTCCAGTATTTCACCACCCTCAGCATAAAAATTTTCTTCTTTATATCTAGTCTATATCTACTTGCTTTTAGTTTAAAGCCATTCCCCCTTGTCCTGTCGCAACAGGCCCTGCAAAAAAGTTTGCCGCCATCTTTCTTATAAGCCCCCTTTAAGTACTGAAGGCTGAAGCCTTCTCTTCTCTAAGCTGAACAACCCCCACTCTCTCAGCCTTTCTTCATAGGAGAGGTGTTCCACCCCCCTGATCATTTTCGTGGCCCTCTTCTGGACCCGCTCCAACAGGTCCATGTCTGTCTTATGCTGAGGGCTCCAGAGCTGGATGCAGTACTCCAGGTGGGGTCTCCCCAGAGCAGAGTAGAGGGGCAGAATCACCTCCCTCGACCTGCTGGCCACGCTTCTTGTGATGCAGCCCAGGATACGATTGGCCTTCTGGGCTGTGAGTGCACATTGCTGGCTCATGTCCAGCTTTTCATCCACCAGTACCCCCAAGTCCTTCTCGGCAGGGCTGCCCTAAATCCCTTCATGCCCCAGCCTGTATTGATACCTGGGGTTAAATTATATTGAAAACTCTTGCACATAAAACTGTTCCCTGTAATTGTAAAACATTACAGCTGTAAAATATTTATTATTAGATATTATTAATTTTTTTGTAAACTGTAATTTCTCTGATTGTTTCAGGAGCACTTAACATCCTTACTTTGCTCTTAAAGATTCATTAAAGAGTCTTTAAAAAAAGAATCTTTTTTTTTTGGAATGCAATAGATGAGATACAAAATTTGTCATCACTGATCACAGGATGGCAAGCTTAGATTTTAAAAATTTTCTTCTGCAATTGCAGTCCACAAGATGGCAATCTTGGACTGAGAGTGCCTCCACAAATTATTCTGTTAATAGTCTTGCTGCTGTTTCCAACTTTGGGAGCAGGTTTGAAGCATGGTGTGCTGTGCTCATGGCTGGGGCTGCACTGCAAGCAACCCTGAGGCATTTTCAGATGGGCCCCAGTACCCTCAGAACTGGCAGCTGAAGTAATGCAAAAACATGCTCCTTTGCTCTAACCGGTTTCCAGTGATTTTCACTCTGATTAAAGCAGCCCCTTTTGAATCAAACTTTTTAAAAGTATTGAGGATGTTTACTAGTACAAATACCTCTTAATGCCTTCTGTATGTTTAATGCAAACAAAAGCCTCAAACACAACCATATACTGCCCATTACCTGCTGGATGTAAATGTTACCTCACCCTGTCCCTACCACAGCATTAAAACCTTTGACAATCTTTTTAAAAACATTTATCCTCTCAGCAAGTTATGAATTTGGAAGTACTGTTGCGTCTTTTTACAAGTGTTTTTTCTCTCTCAGGAAGGCTTAGGAGAGATCCATATGGAGACAGTTTTTTTGCAGACTTTCCTCATGTACAGGTCCACCTGTCCAGCTGTGTTTCTCAGAGGGTGTAAGGGAAGAAACACCTGACAAGTCACTGCCCTGGTGGTGGGCAGCCCTTCCTCCGGTCTTGTGGAAATGGCCGAAGAGTAGGCAGAAGCACCACTTCAGATATATAATAGTCTTCACAGACAAGAAATTGAGGTATTTTTATACTGCAGACCACTGTATCACTCAAACAGCTCTGCACTGGGTGCAGCTCTGCAGCGTAAACAGCAGCACGGTTGCTCACAGCTATTAGGTACCTAACAAACACATTAAAGAATGAGGACACATGGATTTAAGTGTCTAAATCCCACCAAAGCTTCACTTAAGATGCACTTTTGGACTAACCAGAGTTGTAAAAGTCTGCAGTAGAGCTGTACTGATTTAATGTGAGACCATTAGCATTAGCAAGTCACCACTGTTGTAGCTTTTCAGCTTTGTGAACCGGTGTGGCTCCGTTGAATTCAGCATTATCACCGTGGTGTACACCCTGGAGGGAGTTGCTCTTCTATCTCATGGGGCACTCAAAGATTTAAAGGCATTATGTCAATTTTAAGATTAGGCTATTTAACATGGTGCAGTTGGTAGTGTAGTCCTAGGGGATAGTTCAACCTTCCTGTAAATGGTTTCACAAATGGGCAGCAGGTGGCCCTGAGAAGGTGTTTGGAGGAGGCCATGCAGAGCATGAGTGTCACAGCCTTGTATCGGCCCTGGAGTTCTGGTTGTCTAGTTGTTTCCTCCAGCTTAAAATATGATTTCAAAACCTAGACAATGACAAACACTCATTTGCTAGCCTTAGTGAGAAAAAAAAAAAAGTAATTTATTTGCATTTATTCAATGAACAAGCTGTACTTACTCATTACTGTTCAGGGCATCTCAACTTGCCAAGGCTTGAATTTGAGATATGGAAATGACAAAATCCCAGAATTAAGTATGAAAAGGAAATTATCTAGGAGAAAGCCAACAAAAATAAGATGAACAACTTTCTCTTTTCTTGCATTAGATTTTATTTATATTTTCTGAGTTACTGAAGGCTTCTGAGGATCAAAAAGAAGTGCTACTACCTTTCTGTAATGCATAAAGTATACAAAGACCATTGTGACTTCTTTCTCACCAGGCTTAATTAAAAGCATAAAGATTGGTGGGAACCAAGATGAAGAAATACAGCGTGCTCTTCCATGTCCTTCAGGAAAGGGGACAAAAGCTAAGGTAGCCATAGATAACTGTATTAGCTGAAGCCTTCCTCTGACCCTATGCTCATCCTCCGTGCAAATGGACAAGAGCTCAGCCGGGCAGCTGTAGTCTCAGCTTTGTCCAGAAAATAGAGGTGTAGGCTCTGGCAGGAGCGGATGCTATCATGTAGCTATAGGAAATTGCCATCAGCCTGACCCCGTCTGATGTAATTGCTTTCCTGGTTTCTCCTCCTTTC
This sequence comes from Pygoscelis adeliae, assembly GCF_000699105.1. NCBI lineage: Eukaryota > Metazoa > Chordata > Aves > Sphenisciformes > Spheniscidae > Pygoscelis > Pygoscelis adeliae. Next base: position 1,519,965 of record NW_008824290.1, on the reverse strand, counting down.
AAGTTTTGATCTACATTAGTCTTACTCAGAGGTATGAGACTGTACTTCCTTAAGCTGTACCGCTTTTTGATATCACATTTCTAATTTCTCTAGATACCTTTGTTTTATTTCTCAAGCTTGCTTCTATTAACATCATGTTTTCCTCCTACTTTCCAGATCTGACAGGGAAATTTTAAACAAAACTGGATCTTCAGTACTTTTGCCCAGAAATCAAAACTTTGATATTTATCACTGATGTGTATTTATGGCTATTCAGATAGTTTCACTTTGTATGATTGTGTTTATTGCTATTCCAATTGAAATTAATTTTGGAGTTAATAAGGTTTTATGAGACATTACACAAAGTGTTTTAATAAATCTATTTCACCTCTATTCATCACCTGCAGTATTTTTTTGATTATGCACGTATAAGAAAAATTGTATTTTGCACATTTCAGCTAGTATTTCTGGGAAAAAAGGAGCTTACCAGAATGCAATATTACTGAATTATAGTGTCTTCCACTGACAGAGTTGATTGTGAAATGAATTTAGAATAGTCTACAATAATTCTCCCTTAGTATCTCATGCTTATTAAAGAAAGGTCTGATTCAGAAATGCTAGTAGGAAGGTTAGACCTGATCCTCACAACTGTGTATAAAGCTCATAAAAGAGTAATCTAAACACTAAGAAAACCTACCCATGCAATTTCTCATTTTATCTCTAATGTCAGCAAAACACCACCACCACACCTACATAACAGTGCAGAAAGGTGACAGAAAAATTAAAGGTCTCATCTAAGTCTTGTTACCTAATGGGGAGGTTTTCAATTGCTTTTAATAAGAGAGTTCAGGTCTTGAGAATGTAAACAGTCAACAGTTATTTGTGTTAATTGCTTTTATTCTTAAAATGTCCCAGCAAGAGCTCTTTTTTAGTCCAAACTCCCTGAAGAAACATTATAGTGTGTATACATGAGCAAAGTTTCTTCTGTTCTTTTACCATTTCTGATAACCTTGTGTACATTGTTAGTCTGCATTTCTACACTTAAAGCTGTATTATTTACAGAATAATTAAAATAAAAATGTTTCTCTGCAGTAAACACATGCATGATCAATATTACCTATTTATTTATTGCATACACTAAGAAGCATAAGATAACTTATCCTTAAAATAAAAAAAACCCAAACAAATTAAAAGATAAATCACTTCAGAGGGCATGAACTTCCTAACTGACTGTTTGGATTTGTAGGTTTTCACAAGAAGACTATTATAGAAAGTATTATAACTTTTTTTTTTTTTAAAAGCTTTTCTAAAATTTATTACTGTGTAAAAAAAAAATATTGCAAACTGAGATTTGTATAAGAACAGCATGGAAAGCATTTGTTCTTCTAAACCCAAACTGTAATACCACTTTGAGGGAAGCAGACTTGGATGCAGTTGGATGTTCATACTGCACTGCTGCTCCAAAGTGTCTCTTGGCAGTTCTTCCCTACGGGGCCTTGGTTCCCACTGTTAAGCTGTGCCAGGTTTCTCTAGGCAAGGAGGAAGGGGGGGAAAAAAGAACAATTAGTCATAGTTTTGGTGTTTTGTTTTTTTTTCCTCTTGAAGCTTATTGCCCTTGTCTTCACTAAGTACAACAATTAAAAATGGTGGTAAGTGATAATCATTCCTGCAGGCTGTGTGCAAAAGCCTCTCTGACGCCTGGCTCATTTGTGTTTTCCAGATGGTTGTTGCACAGTCACTGAAATTGTGTGCCTGGTAAGGAGGGGGCACGCTGCCCATGTGTGTGCCCCCAAAGCAACTCCCAGCCAGGGCAGGTGCTGAGCCCACAGAGAACCTGCGCTTGTGCCATCCTGAGAGCGACTTTCGCTAGGGAGCTGTCAGCCCCCCATGGTGGCAGCCACAGCAGCACGTGGACCCTGAAGGGCTCTGGTACTTCTAGTTTCCAAACCTTTCCCGCAATTTGCCTCATCCCACAGAGCTGAACTACTCCTGCAGAAGGAGTTACCTTACTCAAGTTTGGTATTCTTGCTTCTAATAATCTGCAAACTCTGGAGAGTGTAAAAGTTGGTGTCATCTGAGGTGTTCACTATATGGAAATGGCAGAGCAGCTCCCTTTCAGGACCACACTGAGTCAGGATCTGGTGACAGGATCTCATCAAACAGGGAGGGTAGAAGCTGGCGCTCCTTTTACTCCCAACCAGTGTGGGAACTGCTCCTGGGCCACGGGCTCCTGGCACACCGGAGACCCTCCGATGGCAGGTGTTAGCTCATGGCAATGTATGAGTTTGCCCCAGAGGGTAGGTGCTCCTCCATCTTGAGAAGTGACTACGGTTGGTTGGTCATACAGCCCCTCTCCCATCCCGTACATCAGAGTTTTATCGACCTCCTGTCATTGGCACTGCTATTCCTTCAAGATAGGGCTCGGGCTCATTAGTGGGGCAGCTTGTTCAGCTCCTGCCCAGCTGTGGCTGCTTTTGAGGAAGTGATGAATTATTGACATAACAGGTCTCATGAACATTTATTCCTTGTTAAAAATAGAGGCCCTTAATACACTTTCCAATTAAAAGGGTGTTTTTTCCCTCCTGTCAGAAATGCTTCTTGCCAACTGCCAGTATCATGCTTAGTTAAATAATCTGTGAGGATTTGTTACATTATTTACACTGGAATAAATTATATTACTTTCATACAAATTTGGCTAATCAACTATTGCTATGATGTTGCACTGCGTTACATAGCTTGGAGAACTGCATGCTGGTTTGGAACTAGGGTCTCCGGCTTTCCAAAACGGAGCCTGTCACTATGTTCACCCTGAAAGGACAAGGATTGATTAGCTTTCTCTGAGGCACTAGCTCATTACATGATGATACAGTCTAACAGGTAGATGAATACAGTCTGAGCTTTTACCTGGGACTTTTGGGAACCTTAGTGCTCCCTCCTGCCTCTGAACCCTAACACTTGGCTCATTTTCAAAAGCAGCTCACCCCTATTCATCCAAAACCCTACTTCAGTTTCTTCATTTGTGAAATGGGACTAACAAACAGCTGCATTGCCAGCCTCAAAAGCTGAAATATGATGAACAGCGTTCCAGAATATTACCAGTTTGTTTTCAATTTTTAGAGTTTTTTGGGGGGGGTTTGTGGTTGCTGTTTTTTTTTTTTAAATTTACTGGGTAAAGTTTTTATGCCATTAAAGTATTAGAGACATATTTTTGTGCTTTTTGCTGTAGCTTTAAAGGCTAGAACCTTCCTTGAAAATAAGAAATCAAGACTGGATATTTTCATATATTCACAATATTGTACTAGTAAGGTGCTGAAAAAATCTAGCAATTATAAGAAGACAGCCTGCAAAGCTATCTGAGAAATAGCCTGCAAGAATGAAAATAATTATTATTTATAGATAAATTAGTGAGGTGCCAATCATGATAGTTTTAGTTTGGCTCCTAAAGAATCTAAATTGTACCATTTACATATAATATGGATATTCTTACTTTAGTGTTTTTAATATTTCAGGCAGCTTAGAATCAACTGAAAAAAATTTCTCCTGAGGGGTGCAGAGTCTGCCATGGCAAAAGGTATTCAACTGGTTTCAATAACATAATTCTGTTGGCTTCAGCAGAGTCTTTAGATTAATTCTGGCTTGGGATCTGGCCCAAAATGAAGAGGACTCATCTCAAATTAATCTGCTCTTTCAGATATTCTATTTCTGAGATCTTCACTTTCCCCAGTGAAGGTCAGGGCAGTAGGAGGTAAAACACTGGCATGATTAATATTCCCCACATCTGTCTGGATCTGAATGCCTAGTGCAGTTTTGCCAGCTGACCGAGGACATTGTTAAAGAGGGTGAAGCATTCGTATAGCTAAAAGCACAAAGACACTAGTGAGCAAAATTTTTGGTTGTAAAGAATAAAGTCCAGGTCTCGGTCTGGCATATCAAATTGTTGTAGTTGCATCTTAGTCAAAGATAGAGGGAAACTGGTTTGAAGTAGATTTTTTTCAGTCACAGTGAAATGTTGCCAAGTTTCAACACTAAACAGAACAAAAAGCGCAACATGAATTTGTTTAGTAAAATCATTAGAATTTGTGATTTTTTTGTCTGTAGAAAATCTTTAGAATGGGAAGGTTTTCAGCATTGGGGGTAATACTGTTAGTAGTTGCACAAGAATGTTAGGAAAATGACCTGCAAGAATTATGTTCAGAATCTAAATTGATATGGTTTACGGGGTAGAAAAAGAAAAAGGTTGCATGGCACAGGGAATAAGTTTGCATACCATTTCTGTGATTCAATAGCATAGGAAATATTCTGCAGTGGCCTTGGAAATGCCAAGACACCACAGTGCAGAGAAAGTCTCATTCTGTTTTTTTTCTGATGAAGGCTGACTTTATTTCAGTCCATGTACACATTGGGTACTCCACTGCCTCTGAACTACTAACGATGTGTTGAGAGACAACAGTCATCTCTCTTAGATGCTTCAGATTAATTTATTTCCTTCAGTGACATTCCTGATGAGAAATAAAAGAAGAATGATCCTCAATTTTTCATTTAATGAAGAAAATGTTGAATATTTTAGGCAGACTATAAAATACTGTAAACAGATACAAAATTTGAAGATTAACTTATTCAATACTAAGTTTTTTATTTTATTTTTTCCCCTGTTCCTATTTTACAGGCTAATCTGTTTATCACCTTGATCAAAATGTCAGAATTCCTACAGAATGGAGAGTTTCCAGTTCATGTGAGTGGCAGTTATTTGGCATTTAAAAATCTCAGGCAAAGGGAAATTTAACCTAGGAAGTCTGGAGAATACCTGAATTGTAGCTCACTTGCTACCAACTTCTCTTCTTCCTTGTCTGATTGGGGGAAGGTTTAAGTCTGTTACACAGAATGAAGCATTTTTGTAGGAAAGAATATTTACTAAAAAGTAATATTTTCCGAGCTAAAGTCACTGCTGTTAAGGTCAGTGCATAAAACAGATTAATATTTTGATTTGTTCTTTTCCTGGAATCTCAAAGCAGAAGTCATTATGTTTTGAGAACAGGACTAGAGATAGTCTCTGGTGTAAGACAGTGCTTTTGCACTCTGGAGGTCTGTGACAGCAGGCCATTATGGGTTTCCTAAAGAATAATGACTTGTGTTACCAGTAGACTGAGAGAGGGTGGGACCAGGGCTTATGGCGCTCCATCACTGACAAACCTCATGCCTCAAATGTCATCAGTGGCAACCCTCGCTCCTCCATACCCTCCTGCATTATCAGAATGAAACGATAGAAGAAAGCCTTAGCCTGAACCCATTTAAGTCATGAAGAAGGACAGAAGGTTGATCACCTCCCTGAAATCTTTGGGCACAATGTAGAATGTAATGTAAATTACAGAAGGATTCAAGGTACGAATAAACATCAATTGTGAGTACAGTGAGCAAATGGTCTTTAATTAAATATCTGGAAAAACAAAATATGTATTAAGAAGGTTGGTCTGAGATCCTGCTTCTTCACATTCCAGTTGCTTGAGAGGTGTTTTCCTGCTGCTGGAGGAGTCTTCCCCATTTTGAGTTCACACTACAGCAAAAACAATGAACAAGGATACTGTTAAATAATGCATCACTGAAATTCAGTAAATGGTTGTTTAGAGGTTGACTCAAGCTGTAAGAAAATCACTGTTTTTTTTTTTTAATGGCTGGGCATATATTAATGACCTTGGTCGTGTTATGAGTCATTTTGAAATGTAAAGCACCAAAGCTGATTTAAGGAAATACTTAGTGTTGTAATTGTATATCCTCTTTATAATGATGCTGTTAACCTGAGAATTCAGCCTTAAAGCTTGCCAGACCTATTTATATGTTTACTTACCCCAAGGTACTAGCTGTGAAAATCCTTGAAAAAGCACCATCATTAGCACCGAATTAAAGAGAAAACTTATGCTAATAAAGGCAGGAGTTGTTTTTTAATGCTAGGAAAAAAAATATATTTAATGACTGTATTTCTGGAAACCTTTTGATGTTTGTGATAATTAGTTCAGTCCAGCTACTAAATTAAGGGCAGTTTAAGTATTATAAAGACATTTGAAGGAGACATTTGAAAGTTGCCATATTCAGAGAAGAATTTTTGCAATCCTCTGGCAGTGAATGGCATCTTATCCAATATTCAGATTTAGTCAAAGAACTTCAACAGTGGAAAACCTACTCAAGGATTCTATTTTTTTTTTTTTTTGATGCTTTTTGTAGATCTTAGATGAGGAAAACATAAACTAAAATATTTGAAATGACAGTTGTATAGCTGCAGAAATTTATAGTTCCTACATTCAAGACCATTGTTATCATCAGAGCAATGCACTGAAGAATCTATAGTACATCATTCTTGAATATATTCAATCACAAGGAGTTTATGACTTATTTCAACCACAATACATTTCTGAACCATTCTAGTACTGTGCAAATACCTCTCTATGCTAAGTGACTTCATGTGTCTGGTGCTAGTTTCAGAGGGTAAGCAAACATACATTTTTGAATAGTCTAGATTAGCTTTTGATCTTTTCTCAGAGTGGTTGAAAGGGACAAAATGCTCCTTTACGTAAGTACCTAAGAGTTTGCTGTGCCAGAGGTGATCTGGTGGAGTACTAAGAAACTGTATTGAGAGGGTACAGTACTTTCCAGTCCCTGGCTGGTCCTACAATCCAGAGGGTGGGCTGGTACAAAGTGGTGCAAATTAGGAGTAAAATTGCTTTATATTGTATTAACATCTCTGTGTCCCTCTGGCAGCCACTGGTCAAGGAGGCTTGCAGAGGTCTAAAACCATCCTTGTCCCACCTTTTTCAGTGAAGACCAGGGGCAACTTTGACGATCTGTTGCACATCTAACTCACCTTTCTACCTGATATACCTATGCACAACAGATGTAAGTATAAATAATTAGCCTTTTTTTTTTTTTTTAATATGAAAAGCTGATTTTTGTTGTATTGAGGATTTTCTTCTGGTTGGGTAGGTGGACATTTCAGCTGCTCTCCCTCTCCTGTATGAATTCCCAACACAGTCAGCCCTCCCCTCCCCTCCTCTCCTCTCCTCTCCTCTCCTCTCCTCTCCTCTCTCATTTTCTCTTCAACTCATCTAAATGTATTTCTATTTTTATTTTTTCTTTTTCTTTTTTTTCTTTGACTTATTACATTAATTCTTCATGGGAACACCTGAAGCGAAAACTTTACTGAAGTCAGAGCTGTTGAAGAATGCATTGATATGCATGGACCCACTACAGATACCTTTTAACCCCTACAGATCAGATTCCTTTGGGATCTACATAATACAGTCCCTAAACTCTATGGCCTATATCAAAATATAAAGTGGTGTAAATGCCATCACTACTGTAAGGTATTTGGATATTACAGTAAGGAAAGCTGCAAGAATTTTGGTTGTACATTTGTCAGAATATGTCATGGTGTATTTTTGATCTAAAAAACAGGACTGAGCTAGAACATCCTACTGACATTGTAGCGAGCTAAACAAATCAAAGGGATGAAAATGTAAAAAGTGCAACATTTCAAGTAGTAAGTATATCTCTCTGTGGTCATGGACAAAATGACAAAAACATCTAAAGATGCTTAAATAAATGTCAAGAAAATTCTGCTCAGCTGTGTTTGTGCATAACCCTGAACTAACGCAGCTGCTGCTCACAGTCTGCAACCATAGCCGGCATAAATCACATCATCTGAGAGACCCTATAGAAATTTCTGGCTGACAACAAGCTATAATCACCTGCTGAGGTTGCTCTGTCACACTTGAAAATTAAGATCTGGGGCAACTCATTTAACCTGTCCGTGTCTTTGTTTTCAAATCTAGACATTAACAAATAGCACATTCCTCCACCACAAGCCTCATGTGATGAAAAAAATTGTGCTGGGTGCCGGTGCCCCGGTGCTGGCAGCGGGGGCCGCAGGGCGGCCTCTGTGAGGAGAGCCCGGGGCTGCCCCGTGCCCGACACAGCCGGTTCCAGCCGGCTCCAACCGACCCAACGCAGGGCACGGCTGAGCCCCGCGGCCACGATGGCGGCGCCTCGGGGAAAGCAGATTTAAGACAGGGCAAAATGCTGCATGGCAGTGAGGAGTGAGGGCAAATGTGAGAGAAACAGCACCAGGGTCAGAGAAGAAGGAGGGGAGGAGGTGCTGCAGGTGCCAGAGCAGAGATTCCCCTGCAGCCCATGGAGAGTCCACATTGGAGCAGGTTTCTCCTGAAGGACTGTAGCCCACGGAAGGACCCGCACTGGAGCAGGGGAGAAGTGTGAGGAGGAAGGAGCTGCAGAGAGGAGCTGTTATGGACTGACCACAACCCCCCATTCCCCATGTCCCCTGCGCCACTCGAGGGCTGGGGATGGGTAGAAGAGTTCACAATGAAGGACTGGAGATGAGCCTGGGGAAAAGTGTTTGGGGGTGGTGGGAAGGAGTTTTAATTTGTCTTTGTTTCTCACTATCCAAATCTATTTTAACCGGCAATAAATGAAATTGATTTTCCCCAAGGTGAGTCTGTTTTGCTCATGATGGTAGTTGGTAAGGAATCTCCCTGTCTTTATCTCGACTCATGAGTTTTTAATCTTATTTTCTTGCCCTGTTGATGAAGGGGAGTGAGAGAGCAGCTGGATGGGCATCTGGCAGCCCACCAAGGTCAATCCACCACAAAAATTCAGTAGAGGTTGCAAAGTGCTCTAATTACAGGCATAGTGGATTCGCATACATACACTAGTATCAGGGCTGCATGTTGTCCACCACACACAGGAATGTTTCTGTGATTGTGCTTCTTTTATGTGAATACGGAGACAGCTGTTACGTGAGTCAGTACTGAATTAGGGATATTCTCCCGTCCTGTGGGGCGGTGCTGTGTTGACATAGCATATACGTTATGCTTAGATAGGCACTACATGATAGTCAGCACTGTGGTGGAGCACAAGCCTGGGAGGTAGTCCTGTGTTTGATGTGTTAGGTTAGCTTCCTTACATAGAAGGATGTTGCAAATAATACTACCTCCCTTGGATGGGGTTGATGAGTCTTGATGCCGAGGCACAGAAGTTTGGATATTATCCAGAAAGCGATCAGTCTTCTGCATCAAAATTTTACAACTAAAGCTCAAGGACAGATAACCAGACTGACTGAACATAAACGTAAAGTGGAGACCAAATATGAGAATTACATTTCCCTTTTATGATTAAGACAGTACTTAGCATAAGCAGCAGTTCAGTACAGCACAACACAGTAATCAATTCTTGAAGAAAAAAGATCTCTGCACATTTCTGTGATGTTTGTTGCATCCTGAATATGCAACTCTGAGGTGATTCCCACCTATGCTGTCAGAACGGTTATTTGTTTTTGCTACCGAAGATTCCTGCTTGCATTAATGTGATGTGCTGCTTATCTGTGGATAACCTTTCATAGGCAGCTAAAGCTTTTTAGGTATTTATCAGGATAACTTAGTGAATTGTCTTCAGCTACAGATTCTTTAAGATATTTTTTAAGCCTTGGCAACTCAGTGATATTTTTTCCAGATGGAATTCAATACAGTTCTGAGACATTCCTTGTCACACAGCGTTCACATATTTCTCAGGGTCCCTGGAAATTCATGTTACATAGTAATAGTAAAAAAAAAATAAATATATATATATACACACACACACACACACACACTTAACACCTAACTAAATATTATTAAAATATTGCAAATTTATGGCAATGCTATTGGTATGGGTTCAGATTTGGTATATGGTATCTGGGTTCAGATTTGCTTCCTTTCAGGTTACAAAAGCCCATCAGCCACGCTGCCAAAGAACAGCACAAGAATGGTTGTCCTTTGCCATTTTAAGAGCCCATCTGCATTGTGGGTACAGAGACACTTGGCTTAGGTAAGTCTTCCATCAGTGTAAGAGAGATGGGAGGGGATCCTGGGACCCAGAAGGAGTGAAGCATAGCTGTGTTATTCTGTAGCTCAATCATGCAAGGGAGATGGGGCTTGTTCAGTCAGATGTAGCACTGCCCAGATGTAGTTTTACTGCTTCCAGACCTGAGCTGTTTTGCCTGCATGTGACCTCACTGAAATGTGGCGGTCACTGCAAAACCAGGGAGCTACATGTTGGGCACTGATATGCAGTGTAGACCTGCATCTTCTGAAGTCATCAAGGTCGTGTATGTGCAAATCCAGAACTGAATGAAATGCAAGCAGTTGCACATATGTAAATGTAAAGAATACGATCTTTTTTTCGAAATTGCTGATATTTAATAGGATATGTTTGAGATCCTCCCCTCAGTTGCTCAGTCATGCTGAAAACATTAATATTAATCATCCCAAATGTATGACAAATATATATATATACTTTTTTTTTTTTTTAGTAAAGAAATGGTTGACATCTTAACAAATTTGTGGTACATTGCTAATGTCTATTGGAATTAAAAATTAGGAAGCAGAACAGTGTAGCATGAGCATAGGTGAATGTAATTCGGTAAAAAAAAAGTGAAAAATAAATACTTGAAGTGCATGTTCAGAATACAAGATTGGCTAGAAAATTTAGACTGGAGATTGCAGAAACCAAGTGAATCACTATATAGGGAAGAAATGAAGAGCATAGGAGGTCCTTTAGACTGAAATTGCAAAGAAAAAAAAAAGATAATAGAGATGATATTATAACAAGGGTGAAAATAACTAGAAAGGACAAAACATGGAAATAGGAGAAGAGATCAAATAAAGCACAATTGGATTTGGCAAAATGAACAGGAATGGTAAGAGAGAAAATGGACAATGGCAATAACAAGAAAATTTTGTGAGGAATAAATTGGTTTTATTTGATGATAAGTCTGTTTCTTAATTTCTGTCTCCTTTTGTTAGAGTGTTATGGATTAGGCTTTATTAAAATGGCCTAGCTGACTATCTGGTTATTCAGCATAATCATGCATTGGGATTATTTCAGCTTGATGGCTAATAATTCCATAAAATGAAAAGCAAACCTGTGTTTTATTAATCCCTGCTGCAATGTTATATTTTGCATATAGAGACAATTGAAACAAACAGCTCAAGAGCAAACTTTTAAAAGGTATATTTATTTTTTGCCTTATAGATGGTACCCCTTGTAGCTGAAGGCACCATCTTCATTGTGTTCCATGATTTGGTGATGTATGTGTCTAACAAAAAAGGTCAGCTAATCACCAAATTATACCAGAAGTATCTAATTCAGTTAAGAATGCAGGATGTATTTGATTGCTTTCTAGGGGTTCATCAAGTGCTTCATGGACTTTTTATGCATGTAAATTCATATCATGATGAATTTTAGGCATTGAAGAACTATTTCAGATTTCACTAAAATTTTTCTTTCCCATGTCAAGGAGATTAAGAACTAATTACTGAAAACATTTACACTTGTGGTTACTCCTTTAAAATATAACTATATTGAAAAACTCTTTATATTTTATATATTTTTAGTAAAAAATAGATGTTAGAAAGCAGGGACAGCAGAATATGAGGCTTTTCCTATTTCGCCCAGTTTGAATGGTGGATCTAGGCATGGCAGTGACTAAGTGTCACTCTCATCCGACTGCTGTTTGGGTTGCTGTGCCGGGCAGGATTCAGAGTTTCAGATGAGAATGCAGGAGGAAAGTTTATGAAATGGCATTAATGGAACTCAGCCCACTTTTAAATCTCTGCTTTTCAGTTCTGAAGCAGCATCTGAATCTAATGGTAAAGAATCATCTTCCTTTCCCCCTTTTGGCATAGTAAATTGCCAAGCATTTTTTACAAAGAAAAAAAATAAATGAGATTTCTTGATGTGCATGAATAATTCTGGGCAAGACTGCAAAAAATCCAGATGCCCTGGATGCTGTGAGCAAGGTTTGAAGGGAAAACTATGCAACCCAGCTCCTCATTAAGCAGTTATTTTCCTATTCCTTTAGAAAGAGCTATCACCTTTTGTGAATTCACTCTAGCTCAGTCAGAAAGGAATGACTCTCTGTCATCACAATTTTGTAAGAGATGAATCCTGAAATTTCAGTACCCAAATGGGCTGAGCAGAGGGATGATATGACATGTACACACATGAATGCCTTCCCCTGATCCCAAAGAAATCTGTCACCTGGATGTTTTATGTGTAGGTCAGCTCTCAAAACAGGAGTTGAGATTTCTGGCTGTATAGAAACACTCTCTGTAATGACCTCTTGTTATTTTCATGTTTCTTTTATTGAGTTTGTTCACTCTGGAGGCTTCAGAGCCTTCAGATCTTATATTTGCATTTTATAGATGCTCTGAACACTTTTTTCAATACCTTTACATCTGCAGACCTTCTCTTATAAGGGTGGTCTGACTTGTCATTTTGTCATTAATGGTTCCTCTTCTCATAACTCAGATAAATATCTTTTTGAACTGTAAGCCTAATGCACAAATACTCTACATACAATACTCTACATACAATGAAAACAATAACTGAATAAGAAAAAGCCAAGCTAAAGTTTTTAAACTCTCAAAGCAAAAAGGTTTCTCTTAGAAAAAGAGAACTGGCTACCTACCTACCTCTCTATTTAGAGATACAAAAATACTTAGATGCTTCTGTAGTTAAGGGACATTCTCCAGAAAAGTGTTAATTATTTCACCTTCTTCCTGGAGTGGAAATTCCTGGGGACCCACCACACAAATGTTGTCCACATGGGCAAAGTTTTGCCAGGATGAGGAGTGTCTAATCAGACAATAGGAATGAGTCCTGAGACTTTATTTGCTTTTGGAGGGACTCTAAGCTCTAGCAGAGCAAACTAATGTGATTTTCCTAGAGGACTGGGATCTGAGGTACCCTTAAACAGGATTTGAAACCTTGGTGGTAAATTAGCTCTCTCTCTAGTTTTAATGGACTTTTGCATTGAGTAAAAAAAGTCCATGAATAATAAGGGATGAAAAATTATCAGTCTCTTGGATCATATGGTTTGTGTTGCTTAGTGTACTGTAGTTTATGAAAGAAATATACACCTGTTAAATTGGTATGTTAGTTTCTCTACATCATTCTTTTTGTGTTAATTTAATGACTGGGACCATGAAGAGATAGTTGGGGAGATAAGGAATGCAGCAGGGAGGAGGAGTTCTCCCTGCACACAAGGGAGAGAGCGTGTTGCAGTAAAGGTGACTAGTCTATGAAGGTTTCGACAGATTTGTTGGAGAAGGCAGCAGGGCTCAGACAGCATTAATAAGATTGTTTATTAGTACCGGATGAACAATTCTGCAACTCGCTTGACAAATACCAAGCGAAAAACACCACAGGGGAGCGACCCACTGCCTTTAGCAACTCCGTGATCTGTGGAATAAAATAATCACTGAAGAAAAACAATCTATTTTCCATCTATTGAGTTTTCTCTAGCATATGAAACCGCTTCTATCAGAATTTAAAATCTAGGCTAACCCTGCATGAGATCAGGAGATTTGTTTAAAAATCAGAAGTCTGTGGTTAAAATAGCAGCATAAAACAGAAATGTTTTGACTGACTTAATAAGCCATGTATGCTGTACTGCATCTATTTCATTTCTGGTTTTTTAAGTTCTTTGTTTTGATTCTTAAATTCAAAAATATTACCTTAGCTACTGCACAGCATCAGATTTTCTTACTACTGCAAACTGTTGTTTTCCACAACTGCCTAACATTCCTGCATGCCGCAGTGTTTGAATATGTTTGAAATGGATGTTTGTCAGCTAACTTCAGGGTGCTCAAAAGCTTTCTCATTGGAGCACTTTTTTTTTCCTTTTTCTTTTTGAATGCATTCCCAGGGGGTCTGCCTGAACTAAGCTTTGTCTGTAGCAAATACATTTTTTGATACTCACACACACACTTCTATACACATGAAAGCTCTGTGTGTGTATATACTTATGCACACACACATTATCTTTCTTTCTCTTTCCATCCTTCCATCCATTCATCCATCCACCCACCCACCCATTCACTCATCCAGTTTAAGAGCAGTTTCTTATAGTATGGGAAAAGCAATGGACTTTGCACAGTTTTCAGCTTTTACTTTTTCTCGACAGTGATCCAAGATCATTAGAAAAGTGAATGTGAAAGGTTGATTCTGCTCCTTTTTTCGACTAAGTCTGTGAAAAGTGACCAGAACTGAAATGGTTTGGCCAATCAGTATGTCATTTACATTTCAAATTAGCGCCCAGAGATATTGTTTCTTCAACTGGTTGCTAAAGTGTTTCTATGATTTCTCAGGTTACTTGTACTCAAAACTGAACCTCAAGATTATCAGTTAAGGTATACAATTTTTTTTGGGGACGTGTCTTTACCACTTCCTTATCTTGTCTTATGCTTTCTTTCTTGTGATGACCAGATGCTTTCCTGTTCATCTTGACTCCATCTTCATCAGCATCAGCTGTTGTTGTGATGTTGATATGGTAAATGCTGAGTGGATTCCTCCCTTTCCTCTAGTTCACCTGGCTGCTCCTTTCCTTCATCATGCCAGTGAACAACTGTCTTCTAGCTCAGCTGAAAAGGTGGAGCACACATCTGTACTCATATATTGTTGTCCTTCTACAGACTTCAAAGACCTGTTAGTCATTCTTGATTTCTCATTTGATTGCTGCAGGGACACATCAGATCGTACTGGATAGACCCGAGTTTTATGGTTTTGAATTTAAAGTGTTCAGTATACCACAACTTTCATTGCTCTCCAAGGTTTATCTTCCCTGACTCTCATATGTATTGCAGAAATGAGACATCCTTTTGTTAGCAGAAGAGCTGATGTGATTGCTGACAACTGAACTGTATCTAGAAGGAATTTCATCCCTACAGCCAGATC
>NW_008824290.1:1465677-1505161 GCF_000699105.1 Pygoscelis adeliae | reverse complement strand
TTGTACATATAAGCCATCTATTTGGAAAGCTGTTGCTTATCTGGTTCAACATAAAGTAATACCTTATAGTAACTGCAGAAAGCTGGAATATCTGTTTAAATAATCTCTTGGTTTTGGTGTCCTTCATAGAATCATAGAATCATAGAATCATTAAGGTTGGAAGAGACCTCCGAGATCATCGAGTCCAACCGTCAACCCAACACCACCATGCCCACTAAACCATGTCCCTAAGCGCCTCATCTACACGTCTTTTAAATACTTCCAGGGATGGTGACTCAACCACTTCCCCGGGCAGCCTGTTCCAATGTTTAACCACTCTTTCAGTAAAGAAATTTTTCCTCATACATAAAGTTAAGACCTAAGGAGTAATTCAAAGGCAACTGCAGTCAGTAGAAAGTCTCCTAATGATTTTGATAGGCCTTAGACCAGTACCAGATGAATTTGGATTTACATTGCAAATGAAATTATCTACAAATCAAGAAACATGCACAAGAGAGGAATAAAC
Organism: Pygoscelis adeliae; assembly: GCF_000699105.1. Classification (NCBI taxonomy): domain Eukaryota; kingdom Metazoa; phylum Chordata; class Aves; order Sphenisciformes; family Spheniscidae; genus Pygoscelis; species Pygoscelis adeliae. Next base: position 1,504,656 of record NW_008824290.1, on the reverse strand, counting down.
TGACTGGAGCTGCCTAGATGCTGTAATCTGGTGCTTACTCAGGCATTTAACAAAACTGATATCTTTTGTTTAATTGATGGCTGTTTTGCAGGACAGATCTCTTACGATAACCAATAAACAGGGTGATTTTTCAGTTTCTTTTTTCATCTTCACCATTACAATATGTCATTGAGCAATCACATCTTTCTGCATGAATCTGTAGTTGAAGAAATTTGAGTTTTGACAGAAGTGTTAAACTCAAAATCTTCTTATGAACAAAAATGAGATGCTTGTCATATGTGGAAGCAAAGAATTAACTTTTAGCTTAATTAAAATCTCAACACAGTCCAAATTAATACAGAAATATCTCAGTGTTAATAATATCCTTAAAATTATTATTTAAAAAAACCTCTTTCTAATGTCTATCCCTTTTTGCTGGTGCTGTGCTCACCCTCCCACTGTCCCTCCAGCTCACAAGGCTAATGGAGTCATCCTTCCTCCAGTCGACTGGTGCTGGACTGTCACAGCAAGTCATCGACATCCTGAGCCCTTCCCTGGGAGAAATGCAGTGCTGCTGGTGGGGGACCCCTCATCCTCTGTAATGGGGTCTACTTGGGTTTATTTTTATATATTTCCCCACTCCAGGCTGCTGCCTTCTGGCTGCTCCCAGCTGAGTGTGAGCATGTCCCCACAGCCTCCCCAGGCTCAGCCCCACCAGAGATCTTGTTTGTTGGGCAGCAGCCCCCTGGGTTTGCCAGACCCTTCTCATGGAGGCACTGGCAGAGCTAAAGTTCAGGCAGGGGAGGCAACAGGCACTTGGCCCCAAGGCAGGCGCTGAAACCAGCTCAGCCCAGCTCTGGCCAAGGTGAGTCCAAGCCAGCACTGAGAACTGTGCTCTCAGCCCAGGGCAGAGCCTGTGGCCCTGTAGTAGGAATGGTAAAATTATATCTACCTTGCTACAGCTGAGGAAGGGACCCTTGTCACCAGAAACAAACTTGTTAAGATTTTATTTAGTCTGAAAATATATTCCTGGCTCCACATGAGGGGTGTCTCATTTTTGCTCATATGGATATTTTAAGTGTAGTAGAAGTAAAACTTAAGATTACAATAAATAACAGTTATTTTTTACAAAATTTCTGGGTCAAGTGCTTTCAATTTAATACTATTTGCAAGATCTTAAGCCTTATGTGTATTAAATTGTGTATTAAAATCCTAATAGATATTTGATGACTATGTATTTAAGAGCTCTTAGACCTGGTCGTCCCAGTCTAGATGGCTAAGGCTATCAAGGCCCATAGCTGTTAGCCATCTAACTGCACTGCATCAGTTCAGTGGCACTGTATAGTAACACCTAATTTAGGATATGATTGTTAAGGTTTGAATGCTTTGAATATGTACCGATAATGACTGATAGTGAGTAAGAACTAATCACTGGGGGTGTGTATCATTAATGAGTGGCAATCTAGTTAAGTGTTGTTTTGAAGTTTGAAACTGGCCTGGCTTATCAGTCTTTTAAATATTTCTATCACAATGATCTCTAATTTTCTGGTCGGTATATATACACATATTTTTAGTTGCAACACCAGTGTTACGCAGCCACTGAGGGCGTGAGTGAGAATTTTACCCTTAATCACATACTCTCAGATTTAGTCCACCTAACTGTCTGAAAGTTGGGTGCTTAGTCTATGCAAGGCATTTATGATACACCATAGTCAGCGAGGCAGAAAGGCACCACCAAGCAGTGAATCATCCCAACTGTCCTGGACACCTAGCTTGGGATTTGCAGTCATCTCACTGGGATGCCCACATTTCTCGTCTGTTTATAGAGAAAGCTTATGTGAATTTCTTGGGTTTGGAACCGACTACCAGTCATTGGTGAGCTATGTCCTTTCCCTGAAGACTGCCTCTTCTAAGTACTTAAAATTTCTTTTAATTCTGGCCCAAGATGCCTAAACATAAAACAGTCAATGGATTTTTCAGAGTTATGCACCAGCCACCTGTATTGAGATTAATATTAATTTATTTCAGTGGACTGTTTGCTGGGAGTTTTGAACGTGAGCTTACATATCAGTGGTGGGAAGAAGAGAAAGCTTAATCCATTATCTGGTGTGCCTGCAGCTAGGCACCTGTACTCATTTTATTGAACCAAGCTCAGAGATTCATAGATTATAAAAGCCAGAAGGAACCATTGTGATCATTTACTGTGACCTCCTGCATAACACTGTCCATCGGAGATTTTTGAATTAATTCCCATATGAATTAGAGTGTTCCATTTAGAAAAATAACCAATCTTGTTGAAAGTGATTCCAGAGATAAGTCTGCCATAATCAGTAGCAAATTATTTTAATGTTTTATTAGTCTTTAACTTTAGTGTGTTATAGTCAATCTGAATTTGGCTCGCTTCATCTAGATACTTTGATCTCATTACAGAATTAACTGCTGGACTGATCAATCTTCTATTACGAAGTGCCTGTTTGTCATGACTTTGGGCATGCTATCCCCTAACCTTCCCTTTATTGAGGCAGACTGAATGAACTAGTTACTGAAGGACATGTATTGTGAGAAGTATTTTCTGATCAATAGATCTTCTATAAACATTTTCTACACTATTAACACCCTTCTAATATTGCAGGCCTTGGAGCTGGACAACGCAATATCCCAGTAGGTGTTTGCACCACTGCCAAGTACAGAAATATAGATATCTTATCTCTTCCCAATAAACATCCTGTTTATTCAAACAGGGTTTATGTGACTGGTTTTGACCATGCTGTTTCTTTTGGAGCTTGTGTTTACCTGATTAGGTCTCTTAATGCCTATGTCCTCTGATAAGCAATAGGAGACATATTTTTCTGTTCTATAAGTATGACTCCATTTGGCCATACTAAATGCATTAAAAAATACTCAAAGCCATACTGAGTGTTTACACTGGTGCTTATTTTAGCCAGTGATCCAAACTTAGTATTAGTGATCTGTCCTTTTTTTTTGCCTTTCACACACACTGTTTTGTCCTCTAGAAGTGCTTTATTTTATGTCCTCTAGAACTACTTACTTCTGTGTAATCACAGATGTATCATACAGTATACGTTCAAAAACTAACTGCTGTCCACTCGATGCAAATGATGATATTTATTTTACCTTTTCTGTCTGGGGGGTTGCAACTTTAGTTATCTCAGTTACCAGTCTCCTAAAGTTCCTTACAGAATTGTGGTAGTGGGTTCTTTCCAAGGCTATTTCTGAGTATGCATGTTACATTTTTGCCCTCTGAAGAAGTTTCTTTCTCTGTGCTGCTTTTAGAAAGAAACAAGGAAACCAAACAACTAGCAGGTGAGGTGGATTCTTGAAGGTGGGAGCTGCTCATACCCATTCATGAAACTATCAGCCAGTTTTAATCCTTTGATAGGTTTCATATTGGCTTTGTGTTGCTCTAATTTCATAAGCAAAATGTGTTAAGTCAAAGGCCTTACAGTAGTCTAAGAGCATTACATCAAGAACACTAATCAGCTATAATTACTTCTATCATTTTATTAAGACTTACAAGGTGATCACGAAGATATTAAGTTAGCTCTTTGCTATCATACACAAGAGGAAAGAGCCCTTTCTCCTTGATCTCATTGGCTCTGTGAAACTGAACCGGGCTGTTGTTGCTATGTACCATGGTTAGTGCAGAAAACCTGGGTTAATGGGATAATCTTGGGATGTCAGCCTCCTTTCCTATTTCTGTGAAATGTTAGTGAATAAATTTTTCAGTGCAGTGCTTGAAAGCTGCTGGAAGGATCAAGCCAAGGAAACTTGACAATTCCTATCTTGAGCATTGTTTTCTGTTGCAAGTCATATTCTTCGTCTTCCACTCAGGTCCTGTTTCTTCTGGGGAATGCTATTGCATAGGAACATGCTGGCATAATTTTTCCCATCTGTAGTATAAGTTGACTGCTCAGGATGGTGGTTTGTGTGCATAACCTTGGGAGGATTAGACTTGCAAATGCCAAAGGAACATGCTACACCAAATATCTTCCTGGAACACATATGTATGGTTTGGTTATATTTGTACGTCCAGCTTGAAAGCAGCAGTGACTTCTCTGAAATTTGATTTTGACTTCTCTGAAGTTTGAATTGTTTAAGTGGAGCACCTGGACTTTGATGGGAGTGGAGAGAGTTTTGCAGTCTACATTAGTTGTGTCACTTGTCAAAACCAGAAAAGCCTCCACAGTAAATTGTGGCATGCTCATTGCACTCTATACTTGGCTTTCTAGATAGCATTCTATTCTTTTTCTCTCAGACACTATGGTATAATGAATAAAAGCATGAAGACTTCATGGAGATACTGGAAACAGGCTTGCTTTCATTAAAATTTGCCTATATAAAGATATTTTCATAAGAATGAACAATAGAAACATCATAATAAAGTTCAGCCAAAAATCGGACTGAACAGAAAAGCTTTAAGATGATTCTTTTTGTTCATCAGTACTATCTAGATAGCACAACAGAGAAATAACATTTAGAAATATGAGAAAAGGGAAAAAGCCAGAAAGTCTGTATTTCTTTTAGTTCAAGGAGGTTATTTAAAAAGGTTCAACACGTGGCACACTGCAAAAATAAGAATTTTCCTAGGAAAATGTTTAATTAAAAAATGAAAGAAGATAGCTACTAAGCAATTAACATTTTCATAAGATGATATAAAGCAACTCAGGCCCAAGGCATTACAAGTTGTATTTCAGCTACCACACAGTTCCACTAAGTACCTAAAATACAACTGCCCCAAAGAAGTGAGTGCCAGGCAAGGGCAGTAGTAAGGCATTTAACTGCAAGGCTTGATACCGCAATATCCAGCCCACTGCCTTTATTTGTTCTTATCTATTAGGCTAGAATTGCACTGGTATATCTAATAATGCAAAGGCATGAAATGAAAATGGTGACATATGTATTATTTGGTTGTGATCATGCCTGGTGATGTGAATATTTTCTATATTTAAGCAAGGTGTTCTTGAAAATATTTTTTTACCTTTTGGACCATTTCCTTCTGATCCTCCTTCAGTGAATGCAGTACTTTGTTAGCCTAGCATAAAGGTTAGCAGAAGAGTTCATAATCTCTTATTGCTACATGGAATGGGCCTGACTGTGCCATGAGATAATACTGAGTACACATCTTCCCCTTGTCACAGCCCTTGTGCTCACTCTCATGAAGACCAGTTTTCAGGGCTGAACGGGCAGCATGAACAGTGACTGATCAGATTTCATGATAGTGCTGTGTTTTTGCACCTCAGCCGTGAGCTAGAGACAGCTCCTTTATTATTTGCATTTGGAAAGATGCATTATTAATCTTTTCACACATGACACGTAGTTATAAATGTAATATCTGGGCAAATAAGATGGCTAATGATCCTAAAAGGGCATTCTTGTCTAATGCTACCATTATAAAGTGCAGCTGTTTGGTGCTATAACGCTTGCGATGGCTCAGCCACTGCAGACATCCACCTCTCTGTTCTTTAGTCTCTGAAGAAGCTGCATTTACCACAGGCAATATAAGGTGGCCGCTGCCCTTAATCATTCCCCAGCGCAGTACAGAGCACTGGGTATCTCTGCAGAGACGACTCCTTTAGAGAAATAGCTCAGAGCAACAGAGCTGTCACAGCTTTCTTCTGTGTTTCCAATTATGTAATTAACTTTGAGACTATTCCTCTTACTCTGTTTAATTATCACTAAATTTCCTAGATCTTTGCAAACCCCAGTCTCCTTGCCAGGGTGATTTTTTTTCATTTTAAGGAGTCTGCAACATTGCTCATTGCTGACTTTCAGTGCCCTTTGTGTGTGCAGTGACTGAAACATTGGGCCACTAAACACATATGCACAATCATTCATAACTTTCACACTTTTTGAAAGAAATCCAATTAAAAACATGAAAAACTTCTGTTAATTATTCACACACAAAAAAATCGGTAAAAGTTCAAGGTGGCCATGACAAAGAATTAGTTTAACCTTGCCATCAGGAATTGCTTTTCACCTGCACAATAATGTTAGAGTATTTTTGCAGGTATCCAGGCAAAGTAGTTCACTGAACAACGTGTTTTCATGAAGCAAATTTTAAAAATTATGAGAAAATACTAGTAGAAGCTCATTTCTGATTTTGCAAACACAAGCAATTCTTCATGAACAATGATGCAATCAGTGAACAGAAATTTCACTATGTAGTTCCTTTGAGCAATCTTAAGAAAATGTATAGTTTAAATTATGAATATTCAACAGTCCATAAAATATGACAGTTAAAGAATTTTCTAATATGTCTGAATTATGAATAGTTCCAGGAAAAGTGGCTCACAATGTAGAGGGGGAATCTAAATTTGTCAATTCATTCTCACTGAATTATACCCTAATATTATTATATGTAATTTGAATATTACATCTCGTACTTCCTTAGCTCTTTTATTCCTATGATCTAAAAGCATTTAAGAAATTAAAAAATTGTATTTCATGAAGTAAAGGAACTTGGCTGAGAATGAAATCTACAGCAGATGTTGTAAACTCAATTTAAACCGCATAAAATAAATCTCTAGGTGGCAATTGCCACATAGTACCATGTTTGAATAACATGAAAACATATTCCAAAGGACACAATGAATGAATAGCTACAAACAGATACAGCATAGTAATTGTCTGTGAAGAGGCAGTGCCTGCCAGAAGAGGCACCTTCAAGGTCCAGGGAGTGCACTACTGCATCTAGAATAGGTCAGAGCCATTTTGACAGAGTCTTTTTTTGACATTAAAAAGCTAAGTTGTCAAAACCAGAAGTCTTTCTCAGAAATAATTTTGGCTGAAATTGAGTAGGAAGGTTTCAGAGGAGACTACAAATGTTCCAAAGAGGATACAAACACAAGCTCAATTTCCCATATTGTGAGATGTCCCCACCTCTTCCCTCTATGTGCCTCTCTTCAGGTAGGAGAGACCCACAGTGAGGGACAGTAAGGGAAACGGTACTTGTTGGCAGAAGGGGACAGAGAAGACATTGTGCTTGCAGTCCCCAGCTGAAGAATGGTTCCTGGCCACTGCTGGATGCAGAAGCCTGCACACTTTTGGTCATTCCCAAAGGGCCCTGCGCTCTTGTACGCTGATGATCTGCCCAGATTTTCTTTTGCTTTCTCCTCAACCCATCAGCTAGACCCTGGGGAGCTGGCCCAAGGAATTGCAAACAGTGGCATCCCCTTTAGTTCAGTTAAATTACTTCAATTTTTTAGTTGTGAGCAGTGGTTAATTGTGCTATCTAATAACTGTAATAATTCTCAGCACTTTCATACAGCTATTCATCCTCAAAGAGTATCACTAACATTAACTAATGAATTTTCTGGTTTTCTTCTAAGACACAGAACTGCAAGCTGTGATCATGCAGACCACCTAGGTAATTATAATTTTCTTTGCATTGAAGATTATTCCAAAAACCTATTTTTGTTATTTTAGGTGTAGTCTTGCAAATGCTAATTTGATCAGATAAGAGTTAAAGCTAAAGTGATTAAATGATAGAATTTCTGCTTTAAAAAAATCAAGAGTGGCATGCTAGTAATCCTTATTGAAAAAGGACTTCTTTCATCTAAAACTTGACTATTAAGTACTGAAAAATAGTGCTAAAGGACTGTTTTTGACAGAGTCCAGGCACAGAAGGAATATGAGTGAATCTAACTTTTATACTACCAGAAAATGATTAAATTAAATATTCAAAGTTGTACTGGGTTTTTTTTTCAGTTCACAGCAGTCTTTTGAGAACATTTTCCACGACGATTTTCAGTAGAGCAGTAAGTAGAAATTGGTCCTTTTCACCTAAAAGACGTAGCACAAAAGCTGCAGTTTGCAACAAATAATTTGGTCAAGATGCATAATGCATGAGCCACTGTTCCACTGACCACCACTTTCTCAAGTATTGACTGCTTCTATTAACTCTAGTGATTATTGCTTCTTACTTAAGGGACAGCAACTGGTTTAACTGAGTTAAGTTATTTTTTTAACCCCATGCTAATAAGAATTAAATAATAAAAGGTATTCAAAATGAGCAATAATGCAGGTTCCGTAAATGTCTTCTGTCTCCTCTCTCCAGAGACAAGCGCAACGAGGTGAATCTCATCATTATTTGTCTTTTCAAGGGCAAAGCTGTGATAGACAGGGCTTAATGTGTATCTTGGTAGAATTGGATTTGATCCTCAGGGCTGGGCCAGAGGGCTGCTTTGTTAGATTTGTTAGATTTACTCTCTCTCCCGCGCTCGCTCTCTACCACAAACAAAATTACCTCTTGGAGGCCTGCATCAGCCCCAGCATCCTGAGACTATCTCCTTTTCTTGATTTCACTCACATCTAAATCTGTTTAAACTGTTGACATGATGATTCGTGGAGAGACAGGGATTAAGCAGAAAGGAGATTAACACAGTTGTCTGTCTTCTTCGAAATAATATACCTGCTGACAGTGAGGGCATTCTTCAATTTACATAATTTAGCTCACAAGAAGGGCTTTATGGTTGTTATTAGGTTGCTTTTTTGCTATCAGCAGTACAAACTCACCTGCTCCCTGCACATTTAAAACCTTGACAGTCCATCTCTTCAATTCCTATAAGATTGAGAGACATGCCCTCCTCTTTTTCTAGATGGAACGAGCTTTTCTGGTATTTGAGTAATATGCATTCCAACAGATTATTTAAGAAATACATATTAAATTCTGCCGGATATGAGATGAACTTCCAACACCCCAAAGAAAATATCTACATTCCAGTAGAGTCAAAACTCTGTGAACAATTGTTTTGAAATGGAACCAGGATCTCTGTGTTTTTCTTTCATTTGTTGGTAGAAATTAGCAGATTACTTATTCTTCTAATTGTCTAGGAAAAAAAACCCCATACAATATTCTTCTTTAATACTTACCTAGGTAATTCTTAACAGCACTAACAAGAATTGCTTGGGTAGTATTTTGTGCTTGGCCTCACTCTGGTGGAGAACAAAGGACTGCAGAAGAAGAAAATTTAATCTAAAAACGGGAATAGGAATGTCTATTTTTCTCATACTTTCTACATTTTATCTTTGTTCAGTTATAAAGGATAAGGCACAGACCCTTTTCTTCTGTACATACAGGGCTTTGTAAAAGAAATCTTGTTTTGAATTAGGAACTGAATTGTGAGGTAGCATTATGCAAGTTAAGGGAAAGCACAAACTTCATGCCAGCAAATTGATAAATGTACTGTCACAGCCGCATAAGCTAGAAGAGCTGCATATGCAGGAAAAAAAGAAATAATTACATTGAAAAAAAGACAGTAGCTTCCTTGGTGTGAAACTTCTTTTTTTCTTACCTTATATTTTTATGTGAAATCTCACATAAAGGCTGCTTCGTGACTGCTAGGTAATGTACTGTTCTGTTAGGATGAGGGGGCTTATATAGTTATCTCCAGCCTTGCTTCTCTGGGAGTCGAAGCACTTGCAAAAACATCTGTTGCACCAGAACTGGGAAAGTTTTTCTATTACAAAGCTTCAGTTTGCAGCTCAGCACATTGCAGGGGAGTGAAGGCAGAGGAGCAGACAGAAACTGTTCTTTTTGTCTCCTTCTGTGACTCACTGAAATGCTAAGCAATTTTTTTAATGTGCTATAGGGTTTTTTTCAATATTAACAACTAAAATAACATTAACAACTAAAAGTGATGACATAAATAAAATGAGTCATTCCATTTCTTAACCTATTTCCTGAATCAATTCTGAAGTAAATATGTTTCTGAGGTCTGAAGAACTTTGGTTCTTTTTCTTTTCTTTCTTTTTTCAGACCTTATACTTAATGAGTATCTTTGAGTGTCCTCAGTTGCATCTATTAACCATGCCTCAAGAAACAGATTCTTTTCCTGCTAAACTGAGCAGATGCAAATCATTCAGATTTTTCAGTCAATAACTTTCAGATAGGCATCCAAACTTTGAGGTGCTTATCAAACTTGAACTTAATCTTTAAGATTTATCCATTATTAGTAGAAATTCCAATAGAAACTGCTTTTCTTTATTGTGTTAAAGCACCATTTTTAAATAGCTCTTCTGACGTAATATTTTGGTTACTTAACACTTGTAAATATCAACATTTCTTTGAGGGAATAAAGGTGCAGGCTCAGTCCTCAGGTGTGTAATAAGTCAAGACACTCAGTTGAGAGAGATTATCCCAGTGACAACAACAGGAGGAGGTGTACATAGGTAACATTATCAGTGACAAATGCCCTTATGCAAGACACTCACTGGACTCCATATACTCCAAAACCAGGCGAAGTTTCTGCAGGTCTTTCCATTGATTTCACTGGGTTCTGGATAAGATCTATACCATTTATGACTATTATTCTTTTTTTTCCCTGTATCAATTAGCGCTGGCCTGTTGATTGTTGAAAAAGACTCAAATGTGAAAAGAGAGGCTGTGTCTTACACAGGCTTAAAACAGGTGTGGTAGAGATAGATAACTTCACAAGAAAAGACACACAATGATTAACAGAGGTAGAATACTTGATGAATACATCCTTGAAGTAAAAGAGATTTGGGCAGCTGTATGTTTTCCAGTACATTCTACCTACAGTAATTGTAGTCGTTTCTATATGTCAGATCTTATTTTTAGTTAATTACATTGCTGAATTGCTGAATTGGGTGTTTTTAGGAAGGACAGTCGTAATTTTAGCCTTAAAATCCTAAAAGGCTTACTCCTAACTAAATAAACTGGTCAGGAAGAATAGGGCACCTCTATAAATTATACTGACTTTCCACTTATGGGAAAAAAAAATCTGGAAATTACCTTGTATCGCCACAGATACAAGAAGAACCAGAAGTGCCAAAGGGATGCTGAGAAAGGCTGCTGAACTGTCCCTGTCTAGTTTAACCCATTAGTTCATTTACTTTCACTCTTAGGCTTTTCAGAAAAAAAACCGAAAACAACCTCTTGACAGAAAAGAGTTCATCATTCCTTTTTAGTGTGTGAAATAATGTCAGCTGTTGCCACCAAATTGACGACGTGGGAGGAATTCATATGGTTTGCTTTCTGAAATGTTTGTTTTAGTGTGTGCAGGTTTAGAAATATATGGAATTTTGTTTATGCTTGCAATACCTAATCTAAAATGGAGAGAGAAAAACACTTCCTCTAAACTAATTCTGCAAATTAAATTCCTCACAATATTCTCTGTAGGAGTAAAGAATTGCATGAATGCCCAGCATGAAGAAGCACTGGGATTAAATACCAAACAATTCACCTTACTATGACTTCATATCAATGGGTTAAATGTGATAAACAGTTTATGTATTCACATCATTTTAAGCTGCTGGATATATCAGTTGAATGAATACATTTGCTGTTGTTTTTTCAGCTCATCAGTAAATCTAGCACAAAATCTGATAGTATACCAGTTGGATTTATATTGTTGCAACAGATATTACTGATGCCAAGAAGACTGATTTTCTGCTGATTTGATTAGGACAGTAGCTGTGCAAAGCTACATATTAATATATAAGAAGACTGCAGTCCCCTAGAAGCCCACAGAAAGGAATTTCATGTTGGATTTGGAAAAGCAGACCAGTTGTTCTGTCCTACTGCATCTATTAGACAATTTGTACAAATTCTTTAATCAGCCTCTTCATGTGTGCTAGGAAATGGGCTTTCCATATTAACCAGGGAAATGTCAACTCAAGGCTATAGGGGCTGGTGCTAATAAGGTTAATGAATAGCTGGCCTGAAAAGCAACAGATGGGCCTAACAGAGCGAGAGCCTTAATGGCATTTATAATGCCTAGGGTCAACTGCAGTTTATCTTCATTTTTTTCTCATTTAAAATATTCTAAAGGAATAATAATGTAAGTTTAAATTTTCCCCACAGGGAGATGAAATTTTATGCAGCACTGTTTATTGAATGTCAATGTGTTTGGTTATAAACAGGGGACTGCTACACTGTGCTAGAACTGCAGTTGTTACATATTTGCATAGGCAGAGGAATTTTTTTGTTTAGACTAGTTAAAAGAGTACTCTCTTTTTATCAGCTGCTGCTGCAGAACTATGGTTTGCTTTTTTTTTTTTTGCGGAAGACAGGCTAACAGAAGGTTTCTGGTTATATATTGTAGATGGATACATGCTTATTATGCTAAATTTGAATAGAAGAATTGTAAGGGTAGAGTTTGAATGATCATGTTGTGGTGTCCCCAAAGATGACAGAATTCATGCTTATTATGATAGAACATGTCATATGATAGAATATGGTAGAAATGATAAAAATATATAGTAGAATTCATGAACATATCCAGCTGTAGCAGAAAATGTTTCTGATCAAAATGTATTTGTTGGATTTAACCATACTTCCTGTGACCTCATTGTCCTTCATTTTGGGTACATTAGTCTTGCCCCGGTAGGAGTAAACTGCACAGGAGGCAACTGGTATAGTCCTTTCTGCTCTGAATACAGTCTCATGGTGATGCTAAACTAGCATTAAAGCACACATGCGTTGCCTGAATTTAGTCTATAAGATTTAAGCTCTAATATCAGCTAGAATAGTGAAATATAATGTTGATGGAGATTTTAAGACTTGTTCTAACAGTTTCTTGCATAGGCGTTATTACTGGGGAAAAAGAAGCTACTGCTTTCTTATTTAGCTTATATCTCTCTGAAACTATTCAAAGTAAACATATAGATCCAAAGTAGCTTTACCTATGCAACTCACTTTCATACTTTGGAAATGCATGGAAATAGCTAAGAACAAAGTTAAGTCTGAGGATTTATGATAGAGTGTAAAACTTTTTAAAGTATTCAGTCCTAAGCTGATGTTGCCAAGTTTGCCACATCAGATGCTTTCAGATTACCCCCCTTTCTACTTCTCCAGTGCTCTCACAAGTCAGCGATAAAACTCCCATTGACTTTAACTGGGGGCAGAGTTAGGCCAGTACTGTGGGCTTTTGAAAATCTCACTTTAAGATACTATTGGATTATTCATAATGAAGACTATTGATTTAACTATGAGTTTGTGCAGCTCAGTGATTCCAAAGTATCTGATGAAATTTGTCTCACCCAATATTAGATGTCTAAAAGTTAGATGTCTAAGTCAAGGCCAGCCTATAGACTATTCAAGGCAAATCTTGCTACTGAGATTGTCCAGCAAAGAACAGAAGACACAATTAATTATTTAAGATTTAATGACAGAATTAATTTTCCTACTGATTGTAAAAGAAGGATTTCCATTTTGATAATCTTGACATTTTGAGTTGCAGGAATCTGCTTTATAATACTGTCAATTTAAACATGATTTATCAAAAATTTCAGGTGTTGGTTTAATTTACAAATAACTTAGGACATTTTGCTAATGAATGTAATATTCTGCATACAATCATCTAGAATGTTTTAGTGCCAATGAACTGGAAGAGAGATTCATCTATCTCTGAATAATTTACTAATTGTTCTACCATCTCTCTAAATTTGGCGAAAGTCAGAAAAATATTACTGAATAATTTATGTAATGAATTTCATAGAACTTGTCAAGTAGTATTTAATCTGATTTGCTCACAGATAGCTATGGGCTGGAATAAAACTCATCGCATAAATTTAAGACCAAAATCATCTAATTTTCAGTCCCACTTCATCATAGAAGGACTTACCTCTGCATACCTCTTTGTGATAGATCTATACTGCTTTACTGGTCTGGGAATAGGACTACCCTTGTACAGTACTGTACAGTTCCAACTAGTTGCAAGTTGTATAGATATAGTCAAGAGGAGTGGAATCTACCCACTTTTCCCTTGAGCTCCATAGAACTTATGTACTGTTGTGGTTTAACCCCAGCTGGCAACTAAGCACCACACAGCCACTCGCTCACTCCCCCCCCCTCAGTGGGATGGGGGAGAGAATCAGAAGAGTAAAAGTGGGAAAACTCATGGGTTGAGATAAAGACAGTTTAATAGGTAAAGCAAAAGCTGCACACACAAGCAAAACAAAACAAGGAATTCATTCACTCCTTCCCATGGGCAGGCAGGTGTTCAGCCATCTCCAGGAAAGCAGGGCTCCATCACACATAACAGTTACTTGGGAAGACAAACACCATCACTCCGAACATCCCCCCCTTCCTTCTTCTTCCCCCAGCTTTATATTCTGAGCACGATGTCGTATGGTGTAGAGTATCCTTTGGTCAGTTGGGGTCAGCTGTCCCAGCTGTGTCCCCTCCCAACTTCTTGTGCGCCCCCAGCCTACTCACTGGTGGGGATGTGTGAGAAGCAGAAAAGGCCTTGACTCTGTGTAGGCACTGCTCACCAATAACTAGAACACCCCTGTGTTATCAACACTGTTTCCAGCACAAATCCAAAACATAGCCCCATACTAGCTACTATGAAGAAAATTAACTCTATCCCAGCCAAAACCAGTAGATGTACTTATTAAACAGGTGATTTTTACCCTCTTTTGTGTTTATAACTACACAGTGACGATGGATCAGTTCCAAGTCTGGGTTAATAGAAAGCAGTTCCACTTGACTTCTGAAAAGTACCATTGCACCATTCCCTGATGTATTTTAAGAAGGAACAATTTTATTTAATTGTACAGGTGACATCTACCTCTCCCTACCTGAGCCTTATGTGTTGGGAGTATTGCCTGTCCTCTGACTCACCTATACATTTCCTTTATTTAAATTACTTTAAGTTTACACAATGTAGTTTTATTCATTGAAGGAAGAGGAAGCTAAAACTTACATGTTAAATTGAAAGTCAAGTATGACATAGCTGCCTTGTACTTCTGAAGTTCTAATTGCATTCTACATGAGTTTTGGGAGTTTTATGGTAGGATAACTTTTTATTTATCCTGTCTGCTCACTTTTCAGGACAAGAGAAGACATATTTTTTGGTAGCGATAATTTTTCAGATACTCAGTTTAAAAAATAATTGTGTTCATGGAGCTATCTCTTATTTCATTATTTTAGATGATACAGATTATATTTATAAGACTGCTAGATGGTAAGTTTCAGGGAGGATTTCAAACTTCTAACTCAGAAAATCACTTGGCAATCACATGAGAAGAGAAGATAACCAATTTGCTGAAAAAGAATTTAACTGATGCTCTCTAATAAATAAATGTAACATTTTTTAAAAGACAAGCTAATCCTACCTTTTTTTCTTCTTCTTTTTTTTCCCCTCCATCCTGATAGCTTTATGACTAGCTAGAACTCTGCATGCATTAATTTAATGTATGAATGATCAGTGTTTGGTCTTTTGTACACTTTCTGTAGTTCAAATCTTGCAATTGTTTAGCATTAGAAAATGACACATTTGTGTTGCCATATGAAAAATATAATTCTAATGAAATCTGATAGATGGCACTGTTGGATTGTTGATAAACCATCTTGAGACTGACTCCTACATTACTAGTACTCAGAAGGATATTATTGCTTATTAAAGAATCGTTGCTTTAGAGAGCTTGATAGAAGCACACTTATTTTAGCCTGCGTTTGTTCAGCAGTGGGAGTCAATGTACCGATCTGGTTGTTGGGCTGTATTTCTCTCCCTTTCATTTGCTCCAGAGGGTCTCTATATCCCATTAAGACTTACTGTGGTTATACCAAGGTGTGGGTGTTCTTTACTTCACATTACAGGGTTTCTGGTTAGAGCAGACTTTTTGGGATTGAGAAGTTTGATTCTTTCTTCTTTTGTTATAAGACACAGTATTCCATGTTGCGTCACACACTCCTGTCATATTCCGTTTATCCCTTTCTTTGAGTTCTTGAGAATGACAGCTACCTCCTGTGGGACTGCCAGTACTTACAAATGAATTGACTATGATTATCTGAAGCAAATTAAAGGCTAACTTGTCTAGCTCTTGCTCTAGCTTAAGATAAGACAAATCCAAAAATGCTGTTGGAACTAGTCCAGGTAAATCCATTAGATTTTGTTTGGACTAAAACCTAATGCAGCTTTTGCAGGAACATTAGAATGAGAATTTTCTTGATATATTATCTGACATGTGTCTTGGAGTATAACCAAAAAAATGACGCCAAACAATGTGCAGCAATGAGATGATTCATCTATCCTTCAATATATAACAACGTTGTTGAGTAAAAAGTACATTAAAGAGTTATTTTATACAAAAATGGGATTCTGTTATAGAAAAATCTACATACCAGTTGTGAATTCCTGATTGTTATGGCAAAAACCAAAGCTAGACAGACACTTGTTGAACATGTGTTTTGCAATATTAATTCTGTCTGTGTTGTGTCATTTATTCCCACTCTTCTCAACATTTCAGTGAATTAAATTCCACAGTAGACTTTTCTAAGCAGCTAAACATATAGCCTTATTAAATAATTTGTCCAATTTTTTGTTTTAAAATTGACTACAATTGTGCAATTTCCATTAATTCAAATCATAATGAATATACCTAAAATCACTAAATGCACTCATCCATCTTAGAAGAGCTAAGCAGCACTTTGGAGGAGGTAATGTATTTAGGAAGGTAGAGTTGCTATAATAGTATAGTTTGAAATGCATCATGCACCACTAAAATTTTCCCTTATGATAATGGAAAAACAATATGACAACAACTTTAGTGATTCTCTTCTTTCAGGTTTGAGGTATTTGGGAAATGTAGGGACAGAACTTCCCTATTGTGAGGAAAAATTGAGAGAACAACACAAACTGGGAACTATCCCTGAAAATTTTCTCTTGGCAAACTTTTCTCCCTTTCATTCCTTCAAAAAGTAAAAGGTTTGTTCTGCTGGAGAACAATTACAGGGACTGATTCCAAGAACTCTGAACTCTGAAAGCTATCAGGAGGCCAGGGCATCCCTGTGATCATCCTTTGCCTTCACATTTTCTCTGTCTACTGAGCATCTTTTGCTCTCTGTCAGCAGAGTGTCAGCCGAATTATTCTTGCTTGGTAACAGCAGCTGGATCCAAGACCTTAAGCCTCAAATGGTTTTAAAAAGACATTAAGGTGTAAATGGGAATAAAGCACTATTATTTTCCTGTAAGATAAGTAATGAGATGCCAGAAGTCTTGCTTTGCCTCAAGGCTACCTCCTGGCCTGCCCAGTTGGTTTTTGATTGCATGTACATTCTTGGGTATTTACAGTTCCCTGTGAGGGAGCTGGAGGATTAAGATATATACCAGCTTCTCTTGCCAAGGCTTTTCCATTTCTGGTCTGTACATCCCTTTACACAGAGTTCTTGGTGGAATGAACTAAGTGTCAGTTATTTTAATAGATATTAGAGATTAAAAAAAGACGCTAGTCAAGTACAGAAATAAATCATGAGGACTGCACATACTCACATCTTAGCGGAGTTCAATTTATTTGCATTGAGCCAAGTCACATAGAGAAGTAAATTTTTCTTCAGCTAAAAGTATTTGTGCAGAAATAGAACATACCTATTTTTCATGTCTTACAAGGCTTTATAATTTCATGGCTGCACAAAGTTAGCATGCTATCCCAAGAATACAAAGGGGCTGCACCTAATTCAACAATTCTGTTCCAAGAGAAGCCTCTAATAGTTCCATATGATATAACAAAAATCAGTTTACAATGGCGAGTTTGAAACTTTGATGAAATGAAAAACAATTTTGCTGATGAATTTTGCTCCTTTTGTTTCAGGACATAAATTTTTACTTGTAAATTAGTGTCCAGTAGAATAAAAATGGATTATTAGGGGAACATACACTGCATGTGGTACACCTTAATATAACTTCTTAGTAGACCAGATTTGTTCTAAAATAATTCTCTGAAAAAAAATATGCAATTACATAGATTGTGAGTTTGGTCTTTTGAACATTTTATAGCTTGTGAAAATAGTCTGTTTAAGAAATGCTGTTGTTTGTGTTCATGTGTCGTGGTTTAACCTCAGTTGGCAACTAAGCACCACGCATCCGCTCGCTCACTCCCCCCCACCCGATGGGATGGGGGAGAGAATTGGAAAAGCACAAGTGAGAAAAACTCGTGGGTTGAGATAAAAACAGTTAATAATTGAAATAAAATGGTAATAATAATATGATGATGATAATAATAATACACAAAGCAAGTGATGCACAGTGCAATTGCTCACCACCCGCCGACCGATGCCCAGCCAGTCCCCGAGCAGCGGCCTCCCCCGGCCAGCTTCCCCAGTTTATGTACTGAGCATGACGTCACATGGTATGGAATGTCCCTTTGGCCGGTTTGGCTGTGCCCCCTCCCAGCTTCTTGTGCACCTCCAGCCTTCTCAGTCGGTAGAGCATGGAAAACTAGAAAGTCCTTGGCCAGTGTAAACATTACCTAGCAACAACTAAAACATGGGTGCCTTATCAATTTTGTTCCCATCCTAAATCCAAAACACAGCACTGTACCAGCTACTAGGAAGGAAATTAACTCTATCCCTGCCAAAACCAGGACACCATGCTTCAATTGTGTAATTAAAATGCCAATTTTGGCTTTTGTAGACCAAAGATTTAACCTCCACAACCATATGTAATAGATACCTCTCACTTGAATGTGTTCTAGATGACCAGTTGCACCATTTGCAAGGCATTGATATCTCAACTGCTTCCATATCCAGATGCTTAATGTTCAGGAAAAAAAAGTAGTAGTAGACTTTTTAAAAAAAAATCTGCTCATTTAGGTGGAATAAAACAGGTTCTAGGAGTAATTGGGGACTACTTCACTGCCTGTAAGAATTGATCAAGGCAATCTTTTTGCCTAATGATCCAGCCGTGGTTATAAATTACAGCATCATTGTAGTTTCAGCTAGCTTTTGTTTCAGCAAAAGAGAAAAAGAAAGGGTGTCTTAGAAAGAAAAATAATTATCTGGTATTTTAAATAATATTTAAAATATTTTAATAATTTTAAAGTTGTGAATTATAATTACTTTCCATTGATATCTCTGCTTGTCATCTCTAAAACATTTGATCTTTTCCCTGAAAGCAGATGAGAGCCTGAGGTATCTTTATCCTATATTTCTAAAAAGGAAAGTTTAGCTTTCGAGTACATTATGTCAGATATTCAGATGATTTACAAGATATTGGGAAAACATTTCAGTGTAAGAAATTCTGTTTAGAACTTTACCCAAATAGTCATGAAAATGTTTTGTTTAAATAAGTGAAACAAAATGAGAAACTTAATAACAACATAATACCTGTATCCTGCTGCATACTGAATTTATTGAAAGAAGAAATTTTTTGTCAAAAATGAAGAGTGAGGTTTGAAAAGCTGGTGAAGTTTGATGGTGCCAGGAAAATCATTGTTGTGTTGAGGACACACAAAGCTGTAAAACACCTCAGTGAGAAACACAATGAAACTGTTAGAACCACAAATCAGAATTAAGTACAAAGAAATATATTTCCATTATTTGAGTCCTCTGCATAATTTAATTAGTCTTTTTATTTACTGAAGGAAAATACTGAAGGTTGGCTGTGGAGACAGCTACTTACAAGATTCATGATCTTAGGATGACAAGTATCCAAAAACTTGGATACTCCTATGCACACCTGCTTTGGAGAGGGACTTCCCCTTGAAAAATATGACAAGCAAGAAAAAAATTCTTGCTTTTTTAAAGACTGTAAGCCATTTGAATGAAAAGTTCCATGCATCTAAACAGTACCTCTACCGATTACTTATCTAAGAAGTAATAGAAATAACGTACCAGTGGCAAACTGTGTTCTGAAAGATTATCAACAAATATTATACACTAAAGCTTTAACACTTCAGTGCATTTTTGTCTTAGGAACGCACACAGAAATGTATGAAGATGCTTTTAAAATCACTTTGGCTAATCCATCTTAATTTACTAATTCATCTTAATTTATTAGAAAAATGTGTATGAAAATCACTTGCAGAAGTCATATATGTGTTTGCTAAGGTTGAAGTTTGAAATGAGAATATCTATTATTCAATCTAAATTGAATCACACATAGCATCACACTTGCTATGTATCCCTGGATTTTTTCTTTCCATCTGGATGGTTTAAAGTGTCTTTTCACATTGAAGATTGAGGGGACATAACTATTTCTGGAAATAAAACATACACTTCAAAATCAGTCAGGAGCAAAGCCCGATCTATGCCTGAGGCTCTGCATACATCTAGAAAGAACGGGCTTTCCCAGGTGAGTGCCCCTCATGAGCACCTCTCGGGGTGCAGGTGCAGAGCCCCACGCTCTCACTGCACTTACATCCTGCTCTCCCATATAGGAAAGAAAAGCCAGCATAAGGGCTGGAAGAGAAGAGTCGTATGCTCCAACAGTTCCTTCAGTCTGAGCATCCACCCTACCAGGATGACAGGGCAGTCAGAAAAGTGTATTTGTGCTGCCATCTTCACACGGCTTTAGAGAGTTCATAGTAGAGCAGGCTAATGTACTGGTAACTGAACCATCCTTGCTCTGATTTCTGCAGCAAAAATGGTAGAGAGTACCTGTTCTGCTGACTTTCATCTCAGACCTTGTGGGGAGTGGAGGTGGAGTCAGAAAGGTGTTCAAAACTGAAAAGTAAAAATTCAACTAGGGCTAATAGGCTGAAAGGAAGGAATAAGGTGGTTCATAGTGAAAGCTAAGAAGATGACTGGAAATGGACTGGAGAAGGAAAAGAAAATATTGCTTTTCTTCCAATTGAGCTGTTACCCATCTATCAAAGTGGGCACTCACTTTTCAAAAGAATTTGTTATCACTTTATACGCAACTCCATGTTGTCTGTCACTGGGTGAAAGATACAGGCAGATGCAGATCTTCTGATTGTAAATGTAATCTCCTGCATTAATAGCTATAGTATTTGGCTTTGTTGGATATGGTCACTAATCTTCTGTAGCCAATAAAATTTAAAACAATAATCAGATGTCCTGTATTTATAACCCCACATACCTCAAAACTATTTCCAGTTTTAGGTTTTGTCATTATTTAATTTAATGGCACACATTATGGCCAAAACAGGCAGAAACTTATTCACAGTAGCAGATATAACCCTTCAGTTACGCAAGTAACATGCACTCAACCATTTGCTCCTGCAGATCCTGTAAATCCCATACGTGAACAATGTTGCTTTTATTATTAGCATAAGCTGCTATAGGGATGAATGATTAGCATTAAAAATGTTTAGCTGCATGTTCAGTCTAACCTTGCCACCCATGTGCTGCAGTTTATTATGGCAAAATTATTTAGATATTGATTAGAAGATTTCTGCTTGTGATATGATTGTTTGAAGCAATAAAAAGAGTTGCTGGAAAGTTCCACATTAATACTTTTTACAAGGGATAACCTTTGTGAAAATATTTCTCCTTTCCTGCATTGGTTCATTATAATATAGTCAGTCATTTTATAAAAATATATGATTATGAATAGTTAATAATTCTGCCCTCAATCCAGGTCTAATAAAACCACTTGGTCATTAAAAATAGTTTTTAATAATAATTCTTATTAAAAAGATACCATAAAAAACCATAAATAATCCTTTTGAGTGGGTAACTTACATTTTTCTGTGAAAAGGAAAGAAAAAGAGAGAAAAATACATTACAAGAATTTTTTTTTTTTTCAATGAAAAGCCAAGTCTTCTCATTGTAATTAACCTCACAACGTATCTTTTCAATAAGTAGCTTTGTTTCAATTTGGAGTACACAGAGAAAATCTACTGCATAATATCTCATCTCAGAATTCAAAATTTAGGAGGATATATTTGCTGAACACTAACACTTCAAACTCTATTACTTTTTCCTTTATAAGCTTTTTATGACTTTTCCAAAGAAACTTAGATGTTGTATAATCAGGTATGTTTCAAAAAAAGAAGCTCATACATGACTGAACTGCTTACGTACATTTTCTAAATTTCTGCTTAAGCCAGGTGGCTTGGATTTTTTTGTTTTGTTGTTGTTTTGTTTTTTCTTTTTCTTTTTTTTTTTTTTCTTTTATAACCCTATTGAAGCCAAGGGAATACTCTATAGGAGAAAGTGGCTTTGCAAAAGTCCAGGCTCCCATCATCTATTTATGAGTCAGCTGATCCTTGCTTTATAGTACAACATTCAGTCACCTCCCCCCAAACCTTTGCCAAGACAGGTTTTTTTCTGGTGTAAGTAGTGATGTTATTGAGTAGCAAATGATCGCTATGACCCCTGTGAAACCTGAAAGTCATTCATTTCTCATAGGAAGGCTGATTGATGCCTTCTCTTTTCTGCATCCAGAAAAAGTGGCCATGATTCCCCCTTGCACACACATGGTTACATACACTTATTTCTATGCTACATCTCCTTTTAGAATTAGAAGAAAACAACATTAAATTAAAGTTTTAAAGAATTAACTAAAAATTGAATGAAAGAATTTGGCATGGAAGTAAGAGAAATACGAAGGTTTTGGGACAGAGTGAATAGACTGGGCTGGTGAAAGTGAAAGAGCTGATGCTAGTATGGGAGACACTGTGGGTTGAAAGAGGATGAAAAAAGGTGGTTCTAGGCTGGGAACTGTGAAGGGCCTGTAGGACAAGGCCGGTCAGGGGTAAGATTTCAGGAGTGGAAGGGATGGTATCTCTAGAGAGCAAGAAACTGAATCATAGACTGACCAAGGTTGTAAGTGACCTATAGAGGTTACCTAGTCCCACCCTGTATTAGGGTTGGTGTTAGGTCAAGTTGCTCAGGGCTTCCTTGGTCAGGAAGCACTGAATCTGGTCAGGAAGCATTGAATCTGGGCACTTCTAACCTGTTATGAGACAAAGATCTGAATTTACATGGAAGCCTCTTCTCCCCTGCAAGGCAGTGTAATTCTTCCCTTACTCTTCAGCATCTCAACACATATAAGCACTTAGCACTGCTGTGCTCCTAGCCTCATGTCATTTCTCTTGCTAGAAGAAACGAACACCTTTAGTTAGAATGTCATAACAGTTTTGCAACATAAAAAAATACAAACCCCAAGCCAAAATGATGCACTAGACTGCCAGTAAAATTTCTAATCTTCCTAAGTAAAAAATATTAAATCTCCTACTGGAAATGTGTTTAAATAAAAGGTCTGACTTCCATGTTTTTGAAAACTGCTAAAGTAGAGGTGATGGGAAGAGGTTGTAATAGCTGTCAGGAGACTGAATTATACTAAAGACCCCCACAGTGTATGAAATAGCAACAGACACTGAAAGAGTCATGGCAAAGCTGACAGATATACCATGCAAGCAATTTACTGATTCTCCTGGAAAGATAAGAAAACACCTGCTGCTTGTTAAAGTCCACTATGAATCAGCATTACAGAAAAAAAAATTTAAAAAAACTGTCCTCATCTGCCTGTATTTCTTTTATTTTGTGAGGCACATCCCCATCATTTTCATATAAGAAGCTCATACCACAAGGCAATTTGATACATACCATTTTGCATACAGAATGATACAATTAAAGATTACTTAAATTTACTATTCTGAAAAAAAGGAGGCTTTTAAAATTCTGGTTTGAATAAGCTCCTCTATATGGAACCATTTTAACTCTCCCATCTCCCCCTTTTGGAGATAGCATGCTACTTTTAACATAAGTTGAATGAAGAATGTGCTTATGGATTGTTCTCTTAAATGGCAAAATTAGAAGAGAACAAAAAAAAGAGTTTAAGGACAGTTGCAGGCTGGATTTTGTACCCACACTTATCTCAAGTCATGCTTTTGTCCATGAATCCCAGTTCTGTTGGGAACTCTTTTAGAACAAAAGTCTGTTATCTCCTGGATGAATAAGGTTATTGGCATCTAGTCACTGTTCAACAAGTGTGAAAATATTTTAGTTTAATATGCTCAAAGCAGAAAAATGTAGTTAAAAAATATAAACTGGCTTGCATGAGTACACACTGCAAATTCTTTTTGAGCTTGGATACTATTAGCTTTTTACTATTAGGAAACTATCTAGCCCAACCCCATGGGGCTGATTTTATGTTCTGATTTCATATTCCTTTTTCTTTAACCTAATTGATAGTATGTGCGAATCGGGAGGTCTCTTTCTATTCTAATTGAGCCTCCTGAAAGCCACCGAGATAAAGTTCAGGGTTTTAGAGCCAGAGGGGTGCATTCTGCTCTTTTTGGGGAAGAAGGTATTTTGTGAATGTGTGCCTCTGTGATAGCACGTGTCGGTCATTTGTGGTTCTTCCTCTGAAAACCTTTGTGAATGTTTGTGAGCTAGCTGCCACGTCCAAAATGGAACCTCCGTTATTACTCAAGAGAATCGCAGGGTATGAGGTTGGATTAAATACTTCCTTAAGAATTTCTTTTTCTCTGTAAAATCGATTTTTAAGTATGTTCATCAAAGTGTTTCAAAAAAAGGTAAAACGTTTTGGATTAATACAATTCATAAAAACAGCTGTGCAGCAGCTCTGAGAGAGGAGTGAGAAAATGTGAAACAGCCATGGAGATATCAAGGTCAGAGAAGGAAGGGGAGGAGGTGCTCCAGGCTCTAGAGCAGAGACTCCCCTGCAGCCCATGGAGAGACCACAGTGGAGCAGGTTTATCCTGAAGAACTGCAGCTCATGGAGCTGTGTGAGAGGGAAGAAGTGGCAAACAAGAGCTGTTACGGACTGACTACAATCCCCCATTACCCATCGCCCCACACCAGAAGAGGTTGAAGAGTCAGGAATGGAGGTATGAAGTGGAGTCTGGGAAGGGGGGAGGGAGGAAACTATTGTTTTAATTTTTATTTTTGTTTGCTACTGGAATCTATTTTAGTTGGCAACAAATTAATTTTCCCCCAGTCTTTATCTCGACCCATGAGCTTTTTCATCTTATTTTCTCCTCTGTTCTGTTGGTGAGGTAGAGTGAGAGAGCGGCTGGGTGGGCATCTGGCAGCTGGTCAATGTCAACCCACTGCAGGAAGTAATGTTTTCAAGTTTGTCTTCTAATGTTTCTGTAGCTGTTGTGGTTTGACCCTGGTGGGCAGCTAAGCCCCACACAGCCGTTTGCTCACTCTCCCCCAGTGGGATGGGGGAGAGAATCTTAAGGCTAAAAGTTTAACAGGTAAAGCAAAAGCTGTGTGCACAAACAAAGCAAAACAAGGAATTCATTCACTACTTCCCATGGGCAGGCAGCTGTTCAGCCATCTCCAGGAAAGCAGGGCTCCATCATGCGTAACGGTGTCTTGGGAAGACAAATGCCATAACTCTGAACGTTCCCCCTTCCTCCTTCTTCTCCCGGCTTTTATTGTTGAGCATGATGTCGTATGGTGTGAAGAATCTTTTGGTCAGTAGGGGTCAGCTGTCCCAGCTGTGTCCCCTCCCAACTTCTTGTGCACCCCCAGCCTACTCGCTGGTGGGGCAACATGAGACACAGAAAAGATCTTGATGCTGTGTAAGCACTGCTCAGCAATAGCTAAAACATTTGTGTGTTGTCAACAGTGTTCTGGCCATAAATCCAAAATATAGCACCATATGAACTACTATGAAGAAAATTACCTCTATCATCGCCAAAACCAGTACAAGTGGGAATTCTGGTTTTGACAATATGTTCTGGGAAAAAAAAAAAATCTTTTTCTCCCTAATTCAGTACATGATATATTTGCTTTGTTTCAAATGAGTTCAAAGTAATTTTTTTTAAACATTGTAAGGGGAAAATGTTCTTGTAGTGAGCTCATCTTTAAAGAGTGTCAGAGTAAGACACACATGAAGACTTATCAGTATAATGCAAAGACTTGTAGGAACGCTGCAGTTTACTGGAAAGCAAGTTTTCTCTTTGGGTTCACCATGCAATGCAGGGGAATCAAAGTTGAGTACTTAAAATTACACAGTACAACGTAGCTAATCATTGTGAAATCCTGGGGAATGGCTGTGTGGCATAAACTCCATCCCTCAGAGATTTAGGAGCCTAGCTCTGCTTTTTAATTACAAGCTCTTACCTAGAGGTACCCAATCTGATCCACCCTTCCACAGAAAATGTACCTGACTCTTAAGTTCAGTCAATAGCATGGAGCACAGTCTTATTACATTTGGAAGACCCCAGTTCAAATCACATTTATAGGTAAGGTGACTGAAGCCAGGTCTATTTCTTCTGGCAGAGAAGTGTTCAAAGTGCCTTAATCGCTCACCTATCATTATAGCTAGGCTTCCTTGACTGCTTCATTGTCATGGCAATTTTAGATGCATCAAGAATAGATTACCACCATTAATTTACAATGAAAATACTCCTACTTTTTTTTTTCCAACTGTGTTGATGGGATTTAATGTAGCTTCAACTACATTACATTCTGTAAGCAGAATCCCTTATAATGATTGACTCTGCAGCTGGGTTTCATATGCCCTGGATAGATTAGTTCTTACAGAGTTGCAATTAGTTTCTTTAAAGGTGATCATACTTTTGGGCACACAGTTATGGTAAATGCAAGTTGGGTTTTTGGTGCCAGTGTGGTTATGACTAAATAGCTACTGTTGAATGCTTTTATATGCTGGCACAAAGTGCTTGCTGTAGTGCTATTGTACTTGATTCTGTGTTATTCCTGCCTTGGCAATGCCCCTGTTCTATCAAAACAGGCATACATTACACATTGCACAATGCATTTTTTTAAATCAGATTTGTTCATTGACTTCACTGAAAAGATTGGCTTAGATGATGTGGTCCTTGCCTTACTTCCAAATGCCTCCCCAGCACAGCTGATACCTCATTTGTAATATATTATTACTATTATTCATGTTACAGTAGTGCCTAAGAGCCAACAGAGAAGAGGCTTCTTTGTTCCAGATATACATAGAATATCAGACATTCACTTGAGGAGCTTATAGTAGGGATTGCAGAGGCTCAAGATACCATGAGAGTTATGACAAACTATCTGAATATGAGATTTACCAAGAGTCAACCCAATTATATATCCCCTTATTTACAGTAAGTCCCCTGTTATACCATCTGACATTGGTGTGAATATTCGGACCAATTCCACAGCCAAGGTCAGGAAAAGACATAACACACAAACATGGTGGTGGCATTAGTAGATGATCTGTTCTGAAATCTTCATTGCTTTTTTCCTCTATTTTTAATTAGAAATGAATACATATGCATAGAGAGACACTTTAAACTGGGAATATGCTTAAAACTCTTGAATTTCATCCTGTGTTCTGTTTTCTAGCGCACTGTAATCAACAGGAGTTCTGCCATTCATTGATTAATATTTGAGCAGTATGAAGTCCATGATGATGTATTTCTGATATGTTGGAATTAGAAATGACACAAGATAACATTGTGATTTTATCTTTGTCTTTGCCTTTCTAAGTAATAACAAGAACAGTTATTAATATTCTGGAAAAACACAACTGTTTAAAGTTGGGCAAACATATAAAAGGGATTTAAAAGGCAAGAATTATTATCATCACTAAACAAATCCTTCATCAGTGTTACCTGACTGCCTATAAATCTGGGTAATAATTGAAAAAAATTACTTTTCAAATAAGCCATCTAAATTTATAGGTGAATTATTTTCCGCTGCATTGGAAACACAGTAGAGATCATTCACAACTTTACACAACCTGAATGATCGTTTAATGGAGACTGCATGGGATCGGAAGCTTTTTTCTGCATTCTCTTGAGCTTATTGATAAATGACCCAAGTAGTTTTATTTCCTGTAATTTCCCACAATGCATGTAGAGTGAGCCTCAGACGTTTTTGGCAATTGAAAATTACACTTGTCCTCATGGGTAAGTATCTCTTTCTCCCTCCTTTCCCATGAGGTTATTGGAAGTAATGGTTAGATCTAAGAATGGGAGTCATCCATTCTAAGTTGAGGAGTTACCCCTAACAAGGGATTATTTTACATGCAACATTCTCTTAATTTTCTTATTCATGCCAGCAAGAAGAATAACGAGAATAACAGAATCTTTTACTATAGCTGTTATAAAAACTGCTAGCTGTTAAATTAATCAAGGAGAATATAGAGAACAGTTCTGAACTACAAATTGTACAAGTGCAAGGAAAAAGTGAAATATATTTTTTTATCAATTTGGAAAACATATCTTTACATATGAAAGATGGGGGATACAACACTTACAAGACTTGTCTGGAGCAGCTACCTGAAATATTAATTTTTTTTTTTAATTTTTGATTTTTTTTTCAAAAAAAATGGTCTTCTGTAGTTTTACTGTTTGTTACAAAAGTACTTGATTGATTTACTCTTTTACGCTTGTAAATCTCAGTAAGCATCATTAAATATTTTGTGTGCATTTGATACCTCTGTTGGTAGGCAATGCAATCCTTAAAGCAGCGATAGGTATCAATGCCCTAATAAGTTTAAATTAAACCATTTAAAAGTGATGTTCTGCTTTTGATGTCTGTGTTGAACATGAGAGTAAAAGAACTATTCTCATTCCCTCCTTTCTTGTTTAGCTCCAGGTTGCTTCAACTCTTACTGTATAAGAGGGGAAAATATTTTATGATAAACCAGAAGTAAATGTCAGATAATGTGTTTATGTCATGTAATCCTTCTCTATCAAGCTGTAGTTTTCTATAAGATTAAGCAGAATTCATATATCACTGCTTCCTTATCTGCTAATTCACTGATATTGGTTAGAGAACATTATTTTATCTTTTCCATCACATTACTCATTGTTAAACAGTGATATGTTTTGTAAGCCATGGATTGTATTTGAATGAAAACGCAAGGCACATTTTATATTTCCATGAGATATAAGCCAAGGCCCTGGGAGATCTCATTCTACATAAAGTCTGTCTGGTGAAACAAAAAGTTTCCCTAATAATTAAATGCCAATGATTTGACTATGAGTAAAAATAATTGGATTTTGCAGGCAATAATGGTAAACCCCCAGGTTGAAAAATATTATGGTAACAAAAAAATGCTTATCTTTTATGGAGGTCTTGAAACTTAATTAGGTGAAAAGAAATCAAGGAACTCAATATCATTATAGCATAAACATAAATACTTTTTGATCATTTTGGGAAGGTTTTATTTTGTCTATATATGATCTGTTGCTGTAGGATGCTGAGGATAAAGAACTAACTCAGGCAATATATGGTATGCAGTATGCTAAAGCCTCATAAGCAGAAGTGAGTAGAGAACTTCATTGACCCTACCTGGAACTTTGTGAGAGTTTTCCAGTTTGTTTTAGGGAGCATGAAACCCAAATGTGTAGTTTGCTTGGGCTAATTTATTGGGTTTTTTACTGAGGTCAGAGGAAATTCATAATTTATCATGGTTTCAGTTTCAAGCAGATGAAATTTAATGGATTTAACTGAGTTTCTGTTTGATGTTTGGCATTCTTTTCATTCAGAAGCTCCAACTTAAACTAGGAGTTAGGAAAATATAAAATTATAAAAGCAAAGGACAACATGCAACCATACAGTCTTGGGGTGAAAAATCCAAATCGAAGACCACTTTCTTTAACAAATTGGGTAAAAACCTATAAGTGATAGGCAATGTCACATGAAAGAATATGAACAATTTTATTAAAGATTAACAAAGCCAAGCTTTAATACCTGTTTTATACTGGCATGATTATTTTGGATTTCTCTTTCTTCCAAAAATGATATCTCAATGTCCATCTAAATGACACCAAGGTAGATAACTTAGCTGTTAATTGATCAAATTGAACAAATTGATCAAATATGCATATATTTGCATTGTATTCAGTGATGATAGATATGTTTAAAATTAAGCCTGTACATCCGTGCACTGCTTAATCCATCTGTTAAACTGGATTTTTTTTTTTAACCAAACAACTGCATCTATCTCTGCTTCAGCTCCACATCTGTAAAAAAAGAACAATAGTACCTTTCCAGCAATGCTCTTCAGATACCGAATGTTTGCAGTTAACTCAAGAAGTATATGGAGTACATGAAGTATACACAATTTTTTGTGTGTTTTCAGTGTGTCTTGGTTTGCATTGAAGCTGTAGTAGTCATGTTTTGACTCCCACTGCAAACACACAGTGGGTGGGATCCAGTCTATTTAGATCCTGACAAAATTTGATTGTAGGCAAATAAAAATCCTTTTAAGTCTAGGCAGCTCTCCAGTCTACTTGTCTGGCTCAGGAGGCAACAAACTCATCCCACATTAGTCATTTGTGAATGCTCCAGAGTGTCTCTTCTAGGGACATGAGTGTTTCTCTTTTACCACAAAGTCTGTTGCCAAGCAAGTTTAGGAGAACCCCCCCCTGCAATTAAGAAGGGGCACTGTGGGGCCCTTTTTCCACAGAGAGCAAAAAGAATCTATGAACAAAAACTTGACTCTAGCCTAGTGGTTAGGACATTGAAGAAGAAATAGTGCATGTATTGTGGGGTGACACACCAAATACTGATTTGATTTAAAAAAAAATGACACAATGGTCACAGCTGTTCATCCTCACATTTGAAATGTGGAGGAACTTCAACTTTATTTAATTTTGGAGAATGTGGACTGTCACTGATAAACAATATAGTCATGGTTGTTTTGTATTTGGTTAGTGATGGAAAACCTTTTGAAGGCTATTTTGGATTATTTTAAAATAAAGTATCACTGGTTATGTAGTCTCTTAAAAATTAAGCTA
Organism: Pygoscelis adeliae; assembly: GCF_000699105.1. Lineage (NCBI taxonomy): Eukaryota > Metazoa > Chordata > Aves > Sphenisciformes > Spheniscidae > Pygoscelis > Pygoscelis adeliae. The sequence continues at coordinate 1,474,278 of NW_008824290.1, read as the reverse complement.
CTGCATGTCTTAGGTTGGTGTCTGGTTTGTTTGAGGTGACTGACTTCTTTGTTATGTAATATCTCAATATATGTCATTTTTGAAAAGCTAAATCACATCTAACATCCCATTAGTAGTAAGCTTCAATATACTTGAAATTTCAGCTTCAGTCACTGACTGTTGAAAATTCCTTACCTAATTACACTTTTTTCCAAAGAGGCACCTTCCCCACAGCTAAGAATATTTTGGATTTATTCTACCCAGGCTTTTGATAATAATAAAAACATTATTCATGAGTTTATTTCTTTAGTAGTACCAAAGACAAATTTTCTGTGAACTAGCCAGCGATCCATGCTTTTATATGAATTGGAACAATTATAAGGGAAATTGGTGTATGCAGAAATAATCTACTAGGTAGGGTCTTTCCATTTCATCTGTAAACTAAGATTCAAGATGGCTTTCTGGTTCAGGCATGCTACAATGGAATGGAAGAGACTGGTATTTCTCATGAACTCCTTCAGTCTTGGTATGAGTCTGGCTTGATGGTAATTAACCTGTGCCCCATCTTCTCATCTTCAACGTAATATTCTCTTTTCCCATCTTTTAACTGTTTTTTGTTTATTGAATTTGTAAATGCTTTGGCTTAGAAATTAACATACTTATCTGCAGCAAAGCACAGTGAGGTCTTCAAGGAACTATTGTAACAATACTGACAGTGAGAAGGAAACTAGTCTTCACATAACCTACCTATATCATCTATGGTGTGTGCTGCTTGCTTCAGCTCAGAAAGGAAGTTAGGACAGTGAAGAATCCTAGGAAATGGAACAAAGTTAGGAATATACACACCTTTACTATATAGGGTACTCTTTAAGGAGCATGGCTTTTTGTCCTTTTCTGCTAAAAGAAATTAAGACGATCCAGTGTTACTGTTGCTCAACATTGTTTATGCAACTTCCTAACATACAGGGAATTCCCACTCCAGTGGGTACACAGAACTGCTTGGAAATGTTATCCAAGTATATTCTAAAGACTCAGAAACTATAATAAAGCACACAGACTTAGAGAAAAAAATCCCTAGAATATAGTAAATAATAAAAAATTCTGCTTTCTTGGAATGTTCTAGTATTGGCATTGCTACAGCAGTGGTAGCAAGGATATTGGCGCTGGTGAAATTGCAAAGAGAAAACCAGAAGGAGTTGTTGTGAAATTGTTTATAGGAAGGCCAAGAGAAAGTAAAAAGCCTCTGTATAAGAGAAAATGGTTTCCTCTGCTTTTTAAGGCAACAGAAGAATGGTTGAAGAGCTCATGAAGAAATCCAGTGGCAGTGAAAGTTTGGCTTCCCTGCATTCTGCAGTACTCCTCTGTGCTCACCTGTACTCAGGAATGAAGCACACTGCCCAGAAGAGAGAAATAAAGGCAACAATCACATTTTATGCCACTTTGAAGCATGAATGTGTACTCCGTAGAGGTACAAAAAGTCTTCAAGGACTCTCTACTTGTTTGCCCAAAGTGCGGAAGTTGAAGGAAAAGCATATAGAGTACTACTTCCCTGAAGGAGGTAAGAGTATGTCTATATTTTAGCCTGTGCAAGATGCCGGCTAAAATCAGTGCAATGAAGAGGTCATTCTTTCAGCATGACTTGCTTTCCTGGATGCTAAGAACACTGACTGATGAGGAGCCTGTTATCTTTGTGTTACAGATGCACTGTCAAAGACATGGTTTCTCTCTTTATGTATGCCTAGGAAATACACTACTAACATAATGCATCCATAAGCTAACTAATGTATTAATAAACTAATGAATACTTAGAATACTTGCCTCTCCTTCTGGAGTTTAGTTTCAACAGATGGTCACAGTGGCCTTCAAAATATACCTTTAAAAAAATAAAGTAGTGGTAGACTGTCTGAGTTGCTGTATCAAAGGAAAAAAAAGAAAGAAAAATATTTTGTGTCAGTGCATAACATACTTCTGATAGTTGGCCAAGTATGTGTGTATCAGTAGGGTCCATATAATTCAACTTCTGCCTGTGGTCAGGCTAATTGCCCATAGTTCTCCTGGTAGGGCATGAAAGTGTTGTAAAGAATCCTTCTTTTTGCTCTACATTTTGAAGGGGATTGCAAAAATCACAGATTTTGTTCCAGTGCAATGTAGGATCCACACTTTTCCTTTGTAAACCCTCTATCAGATCAAGTGTATAACAACATAAAGAGATTACAGAGTTTCTTTTCAAAAGTTCAAAGCTTCAGATAGTTGACTTTTCTAATAGGCTAAAGCTTCACTTCAAAAAAGGATTTAAGCACATGAGAAATCCCAGCAAAGTCAGAGAGTTTATATATACAGCTGCAACTGCACCTTGTCAAAGATTTTAACCATGTAAGGCTTAAGTTGCAATCCAGTGGTAAGTTGAAGATGCATAGTCAGAATTTAAATATATCAGCCTTGCAAATTTGAAACCAGACACCTATGAAAGTCTTATTTCTGCAATTAACAATGTACACTAGGATAATTTTAGCAGAGCCTAATGACAGGCAATACTTGAGGTAAGTATTATTACCCCATTGGGTGAGAAGCTACAAATCACTGCTTTATACAGGAACAGTATAATGCTACTGCAAAGTCTCCAGCCTGGAGGAATTAAGATGTACTCGTTCTCATATAAACAAGATGTTGCTTAATCAGCCAGTTCCAACTTCTGCTGGAAATTGCTGTTGAGCTGCATGCGTATTTTTCTGTACGAGACAAGCTAACCTACTCCACCAAATCTGCTGGAAATCATGGAAGCAGGAGTCACCATGTTATAAGACACAGCAGAATACCTGTATCACCTTGCGTTTGTGTGTAACTGCAGCTTCCCCTGAGTTCCCAGTAGTGTTTGGGCTATAGATGTTTGTCAAACCATTCCGTTCAGAGCACTCACATTAAGTTAACTGAGACAAGTTTGGAAATGAAGAGCTTAATCTTCTCCACTGGCTGCTGTTAAATTCCTTCCCTCCAAAACAGCTGCTGTATAGTGGTATAGTCCAAAGAGAATGGAGCGATAAATGAAGAGACTATTGTCGTTCAGGATGGAGGTCCTGAATTAGCCAAGCAGGGAGGTTACTAGGAATAAGATGGTTTGTCATGGTTTAACCTCGGTCGGCCACTGAGCACCACATAGCCGCTCGCTCAATCCCTCCACCCCAGTGGGGTGGGGGAGAGAATTGGAAGAGTAGAAGTAAGAAAACTCGTGGGTTGAGATAAAAAGTTTAAGAATTGAAATAAAATAAAATAATAATAATAATAATATACAAAGCAAGCGACGCACAATGCAATTGCTCACCACCCGCTGACCGATGCCCAGCCAGTCCCCGAGCAGCGGCCCCCCCAGCCAGCTTTCCCCAGTTTATGTACTGAGCATGACGTCACATGGTATGGAATGTCCCTTTGGACGGTTTGGGTCAGCTGTCCTGGCTGTGCCCCCTCCCAGCTTCTTGTGCACCTCCAGCCTTCTCAGTTGGTAGAGCATGGGGAGCTGGAAAGCCCTTGACTAGTGTAAGCACCACTTAGCAACAACTAAAACATCGGTGTGTTATCAACATTGTTCTCATCCTAAATCCAAAACACAGCACTGTACCAGCTACTAGGAAGGAAATTAACTCTATCCCTGCTGAAATCAGGACATGGTTTCACCCAGAAAAGCCTGGAGATGTTGCTATACTCTTTCTAAAGGAAAAACTGGGTACTTTTGGAGGAAAAAGAAGTGATTAGTATTGGTCTTTGGATTGGATGAAAGGCGAAGGATGTGTGTGCAACCTAGTGACGCCTCAGTGTAAACACTGTTGCTTCAAGGCATGAGGACTGATGTCCTAAGTATATAAATGGAAGGGTATTGTGGAAAATAGAACTGTACTCTAACACGATATGGTACTGAAGACTGGGAGCCTAAGAAATGGCTTAGTTAAGAGGTATCAAGAAGTTGTGGCTTCAACCTTGTCTAAGAATACTAAAAATAACCACCCAGTCAATCTAGCCTTCAATTTGCTGTTACGAGTTTAATATCTGATAGTCCTTGGTTTGGGAACTTTATATTAGATAGATTTTTGGCGCTGGGGCTGGAAGCTAGCTCTGTATACTCTGTGTATTAGCTGGTATTGATTGCAGTGCTTCCAGCAATGGAGAAAAAAAGTAGTAGCAACAAGACAAGCTATTTAGGAAGAGCACCAGCCTCACCACTCTGTGGTCTTTTCTCCATGTGGGCATTTTGGCACCCATAGCTGTCATGTTAGAGATGTAAAAGGACATATCTCTTACTATTCCTTACCCGTATTTGTTTACGGATTTGCTGCCCATGAATTTTTTTAATCCCTTTCCGAACCTGCTGATGATGTCTGCTTTCACAACCTCCTGTGGCAGCACATTCCAGAAATCTACTACCTTCTGGAAAGAAATGATACTTACATTCTTACATTTTTTGTAAAGAAATATTCTTTTATCTGTTTGAAATTGAACTCCTACTATTTTTATCAAGCACCATCTATTCTTCTACTGAGGAATTTAGTGAATTTGGTTTGGTATTTGTTTTAGCCACTGCCACCTTGAGTTTTGTAAACTTTGATCATCTTTCTTATCCCTCTCCTCTCCAAATTGAAGACTCCCAGCCTTTTTAGTCTCTCCTTGTAAGGCAGATGCTTTATTGCTTTTAGCATTTCAGCTGATCTCTACATTGTTATGCCCTCCTTGACATGCAGAGGCCCGAGCAACACACACTATTCAGGGTATGGGCACTTCTCAGTTTTATATGACACCAAAATGATACATTTGCCTTGTTCTCAATATTCTTCCCACTACCTTGCTGACTTTTTTGGCTGCCGTGGCATACAGACCTGATGATTTCAGTGAACTGTTGATGAACCCAGTGTCTCTTTCCTGAATTGCAATTGCTACTTCTTAGGTCAGCATTGTGTAGACATAGTTTAGATTATTTTTCCCTAGATGTATTATTACCTTATATTGAACTACAGTGAAGATCATCTGGCGTTACCTTTTGCCCACTCACTTTTCTGATTTCCTTCTGGAGTGCCTTGTTACTGCCATCTGACAGAAATGAGCTTAGTATCATCTGTAAACTTAGAGATTTTGTTAAATCCTGCCTCAAGGAGCATGGAGCCCTATTCTGTGGTTATACTGTGCTTAACACAACAGGGAGTCTGATTCTTGGCTGGACTGCAGGCACTGTTTTAATGGTAATAAGTATTTAAGAAGATGTCTTGAAGCATGAAAGTATGGCCATAATTCTCCGGCTATATGATCTCTCTGTTCACTTACAGCACAACTTTAATGTGTTTGTGTTTCAGTCTAGCGGCTTGACTGTACCACGTGTAAGCATGCCAACTCTGTTTTAAAAGTAGCTTGCCTGGGGACAGACAGCAATTTAACCATGATAATTGGGGCTCTCTATGCTCAGCTGGCACCTTATGTGTGCCTTTCATAGCTGTTGCAGCTGAATTCTTTAGTACCTGATCCTATCCAGAACAAAACAAGCCAGAAAAAAATCTAGACAAAGTTGCAGCATAGACAGAACTACTGAAGAAACAAACTCTGGGTTTATGAGAATATATTTTTGTCTGTTCTTTAACTCTGTGGAGGCTATTTTCATTCCTCAATTACATCGCGATAGGGTTTTAAAGATATGCTTGATACATAATTGATAACACTAAAGGCAATGGCTGCAATGCATATAATGGATAACCTGGTATTATGTGCTACATGGGGCATTACTATGCAAGAATATCCGGCAGTAGCAGTTACAGAAGGCAAGTAGTCTAACTTTGTTTTAGGTAAAAACTGCAGTAAAAAAATGTAAGGGAAATGTTCCTGAAACAATAGTTTTAATAGTTTTACCAGCACTCCACATTTAAATACCGGAAGAGATAAATTTTAAAAAGAGCTAATGTTTTTCTATTAAACTGTCATGACTCCCCTCATCTTTTCACAGTGTAACAGTTTGCGAACAGAATACTAAAGACAACTGTGGATCATTGCTAATTCTGTTAACTGGATGATTAAAATGACAAGAACATCTGCAAACAACTGTTGCTAGTATTATTGCTGTGCCTGGAAGCTCTGCTATAGTTAAGGGTCTGACAGTGTTTCCATTATTATCTCATTTTAATCCTCATTGGGTTTAAACCTGGCATTCATTTTCTTAGTCCAGAAGACAGTTTTTGGACAACAATTTGAACTAACTGTATTTTAGTTGCAGAAAAGTGAGAGAGCCACCAACATTCGACATTTTGTAAGATGTATTTTATGCTCTAAAAGACTTTTAACACTCCCCATGAAATTATTCACATCATAAAATTATAATAATTACTATGCATTCTTGGTTATTCTGACTAGCAGGAAAATGTTAAGTGATGTGACCATTTGAAATGGCAGAATATGTGAAGCATGTGGACACAGATTCTGCAAATATTTACACCTGTACTTAACTTCATAAGCATGAGTACACCCTGCCCCCAGCTTCGATGGAGCTGTTCAAGTGCAGAAAATTAAATGAATATGCAAATATTTTTGGGTGGCCAATAAATTTCCCTGGTGCTCCTGAAGAACTTCATTCTGATCTCCCTGGAGGCCACACTGTCTGCTAATATGGAATCATACTTAACTGAGGTTGATTGCACACATTGATTAACTTCAGTATGACCCTGATTTCACTATCTAGATAAAAACAATAATGTCACTGTTTTTAAGTTCACAGCCTGTGCATATAAGATGTAGAATTTCACTAGTCGTTTGTTACCCAGCAAGGTGGAATGGAAGTGACACAGGGAAGACAGTCCCTGGTGGTCCCTCTGGGGTTTCCTGCGTAAGGAAGGAAAGGAAGGTTCAGGAGTGAGAAACATGCACTGGGACTACACGTAGGTCCAAATTCTCCCAAAGCTAAATGTAAATCTTATATCTTCCTTCCTTTTCTAATTAGTGCTTACTAGATGCAGTCTGAAAAGTTAGCTATCTTGGATTCTTGATATTCCAGCTGGTAACTGTAAAATTGTGAAAGCACAGTAATTTCTTCACAGGAAAATGTTATTGAACATTTCATAAGCTGTATCATTGTAGAAGTTCAGAAGGAGGCTGACATGTTTTATCAAATCATGGAATGTATTTAAAAATACATTTGCGAAGTGCAATTAGCTTTGAATGTCTCCATTTGTGAAAAGTGATCTTACTGAGGAGAGATTTAGTTTATGATGCTGCGTATGTCCTACAGAAAGCCAGTGCCGAAGCCTGTAAACAAACCGGTGTACTTTTTTGAATTACAGACTTGTATTTAATGGACTTTCCAGCATAAAGGCATATGAATCTTCTTTTGATACATGTCAAAACTGTCAGTTTCCCAAAGACATTTTTCGTATATATATTGAAATATAAGGCTTCCGTTTTTTCTTTGGAAAAAACAGGCCAAGAACATTCTCATCAGTTTTATTAAGCATAGTTGTGGAAATGTAGGCCATCTAAATAAAAAGACCATATTTTCAGAGATTCTTAGCACATGAGCCAAAATAAAACTGGAAAAGAGAAAAGACTCATAAATTTTCCATTTCATTATTGACACTATGCAATAAAACATAGTTTTTCTTAATTGTTTTCAACTAAATTGTCACATTCTGATATAAAGTATATCCTAATAAGTGACTTTTCTGACCCCAATATAAATGTATGAATTATACTATAAAGCACTTTGTATTAATAATAGGAGATATGAATCTCTGAACAGTTCAGATTTATGTGCAATTCTGCTGCAGATTTATTTTAGAAGTGAGGATTCAAGTGGAGCACAATTTGCATCCATTTCAAACGAAAGCTGAGTACAGCTGATATATACAGATTATATTTGAAAACTATTATTCTAGTCTCATCAACACAGTGACTTAATTCATAAGGGAGTAAAAAAAATGGTTAATACATGGTTTTGAATTGCTAATTAATTTTTTGCCATAGTTACCTTATTCAGACAAATGACCCTCACCCTTTTCTTAAATATAAGGAGCCATGAATGTTTTATTATAGTGGGACTGTAGCTAATCCCTCTGCTTGCTGATATCATCTAATCCTGATTTTCCTCAAGCCTATTATATGTTTCCTAGAAAGATGCTGAGTTTAAGCCTTTCTGCCTTAAAGTATTAGCATGGCATCCAGCAATGTCACATAGTGAAGAATCTTGTCAAAATTGAAAATCATATCTTGTAATAAGCAGATTATTCAAATCAAGTTTATTCCAGATGTAATTAGAAAAAAAGTGTTCTTTGCAGCTCTAGATTTTTTGTCCCTCTACCTCTCTCCAGCCACATGGAGTCACATTTTACAATGGTTGAATTGGTCAAATTTTCTTGTATTTTATATTTCAATCAGTTTATGTCTTTTCCTTCATGGGATTAAGCTGTATTATAATTGTGGGATCATGAATACTTTTCTGTGCAATTTCTTGATTGAATGTTGATAAAGAATATTTTTGAAGTTTCATTTTGGCTTACTTTTGTTTCTTCAGCTGACACGGTTTTGATAAAGACTAATTTAGTGAGAAAATCTAGAAGGAGAAACTGGAACCAATTTTTGACTCTTTTTAGTCACCACCATTTTCTT
>NW_008824290.1:1463411-1465647 GCF_000699105.1 Pygoscelis adeliae | reverse complement strand
ACATTGGTCCTAATGCTTTGACCTTGGCTTCAGACTCTCTTCAGACTTTGTGTAACTTGAAGCAGGGATTACAAGCCTATTACTAAAACTTGCATGGGAAAGCAGAAACATACTGATGATTTTGAAATCTAAGCACATAAATTATTACGAATAATCTTCTCTACAGTGACAGACGTCCCAGAACTTTTTTTCTAATCTGTTTTCTTATTACTAGGGCACATGGTAGGTAATGTTGTGCAAACAGAATGAAGGTACTTGAAGAAATATAGATTTAAATGATCTTATTTCATATAAGTGCATCAGTAAGCTTCTTGGCCTTCATTTTGCTATCAGTCAGTAGTAATGAGATGACTGCACAATAGCGTTCTCATTTAATGCAGGAATAGTTTTTTTCTCATTGTTCATATCACTGACTTTGCTCTTAAATTTAAGGAGCTCGGTTTGTATCTTGGCACAATCCAGATTTTTGTGTTGGTATTCCCTGAGTGGAGCAGGAGTAAATGACTGCTATACTTGCTGGTGCAGAGGGAAGGGTGGATGGGCTAGAAAAAGGTAAAATCACTTTGAAGAATACTTTGAAGAATCCAGGATAAGCCTGTTGTGTGACAAATGAAATTTGTCAGACACTTGTTTCCAAGTCATGACCTGGAAAACAGTGCTTTTATGAACAGACTTTTTCTACAACAACTGTATGAGGAGGATGCACTATACCTTGAATATCTAGCTTGATAACTCAATTCCGTTAACAAATATCTTACTCTAGGTTTCAGGCCATTTTAGGAAAGTTTTGTTTTATTTATATGCAATTTAATGAGTAGGAAACCTGCAAGGATACTATTTCCAACATGTACTTGGATTCATCAAAAAGAGTTTCAGGAGGTTGAGACAACTTTATTACGACTTTACTACAACTTTACTGCATTTTGAATACGGGCATGCTAGAAACTGTGCTTGACATCAAATAGCTTCTATGTGGGGTTTTTTTGTTGTTGTTTGTTTGTTTTTTAAAATCTGAAATATCCTAGTGGAAAAAATCTTAGATAAAGGTGCACATTATTTCAGTCTATGATCAGGATATATTTACCAGTGTCAAATACTGCTTTTGGGATTCTGGAAGGAAGAGTGCATTAAATAATGGCAGGCATTATTTAAACTTAAAAAATTCTTTGTTTTCTTTGTCACTACTTTCCTCCACTGTGTAATTTTCTATAGTTTTTTTGTGAATCTGTGTGTTAGTGCCTCCTATATATGAAAGTTTCTAGTTCAAGTCTGAGATCTAAACTATCACTACAAGAATCAGTACTGTATTGTCAGAAATGGTTACAGATACATACTGAAAGGTTATGCAATTGATAGTTGAAGTTTTATATATATAATCCCTCAAGTGGAAAAAAAGCAAATTTCAAGTACAATATAAACATTAAATGTTTTATATATAGTATGATAGACTAACACACAAAATATTTTCAGTTTTAAACAAATACAGAATTCTTTTTTGAAAAGCAAGTAGAAAACTATTTAATACATTGTGTTACAGTATAACTGGATGACCATACTGACTCCCAATCTCAGCTAAGCAATGTTTCACTGTCTTTGAATATGATGCTTGAAATAAGTGAAGGATGAAACCCACAAAGAAATTTAAGCTTAAACTCACACTGATCTATATAGAGAGTTAGGATCCTGTATGCCTTTGATCTTGCTCTAATCCACTTTTCTCCGGTCGTCAGATATTAAACATCATGGGGCACATAGTCAACTTGTGTAATTTGTTATAGTGCTATTGAAAGTTAATGGAGCTGAAATGCCAGCTGAAGGTCTGCCCCTATAGCACTTCAGCTAATGTACACAAATCTGTAGAGCTGAGCTATTACAGGTGTCTTCCTCAGGATTGCCTTTCTCAGACACTTTTCTGCTTGCATTTACTTTTGATATATTGCATCAGAATTGAGGAAAGAGGGCAGCATCTTCCTCTAATTGTAGCTACCATACAACCAATTCAAACCTGAGTTGCAATGCATAAAAAGTGAACTTCTACTACTCCTAATCCAGCATTCATATTGCTCCAATTAATCTCATTTAGCAAACAGTAAGAAGCCAGCTTTAACCTGCAGTGAAGTTCTATAGTTTTAGCAAAGGGAGTTGGGCAGGATGTCATAGTGAATCAGTATCTAGTACCTTACCAGTACCTTTTCATGAGCTGGAGATTGCATCGCTAGCTCCAGGACTTCAAAAT
>NW_008824290.1:1440906-1463387 GCF_000699105.1 Pygoscelis adeliae | reverse complement strand
CCCATTTTAAACTGGACTCAGAAAGAGTCATGTATAAGTTGGCTTTCTGGAGGAAGCTGGTTTTGTATCTGATCACGTAAATAGGAGTGTTGTTATTTTCCTAAAAATATACTTGCTGTACTTTAAGAAGACATCATTTTCTTGTATATCTTCATTATATATTTTATACTTATGAATGTTGGATTAAAAATATCTCTGAATGAAAATCTGAAGGCATACTCTTTGCACCCCTTCCCTCCTGCTTTTCAGAATATTTAAGTAAGTCACAAGCCAGAAGAAGTGTGGTTTACAATCTCATCTTTAGGATCTAATCTTTAAAGTCCAGCTTCATCAAAGTAAATATGTGTTTTCACTTTGACAGGAGCATCGTTCCTGAACTTCATATGTGCTTTTTAATGAAAAGGAGTGTTTCCATTGAGATTATAACTTGATTTGGAAATAAATTTTTTATGAGATTATAACTAGTGAATAAAAATAGAGGATTTTTCTTCTATAATGTATCTGAAGACAATTAAAACTTTAATTACATAAATTTAACACCATGATTGAACAGAGTCATACTAGCAAAGGGTTGAGTAAGCTTGTTTGGTTTGTGTCCCATGTTCATTATCTTTAAATGCATGTGATGTTTATGAATGTGAAATAGAAAGGAAAGAACTAACCTCAAGTGTTATATATGTCTTGCTTCTTAGCAGCTTATTTTACAGAGAGAATAACATCTTGGTAATTAGATTACTTCCACATCTGTGCAGTGGTGTCAGCAGGATGCTGCCATATTGCATATGTTTAACAAATTACACTTAATTTGTCTTTATATTTTCATTATGGAAATTGCATTCATATTATTCAACAAGAAGTACCACCATGTAAGAATGAGACCAGAAAATGGAATAACAAAACTGATTTTGAATATTTGCAAGGTAAATGCATTTTAACAAAGACAATAAAAATCCTGCTCTGCAAAGTTACAAGAGAAATAAACAAACAAAGTTGATATTCAGAAGAAACTCATTAATGAACAAATTATTTACTTCTGTAGTGTTGGAAGTCTTCATAACATTAAAAGAGAGAAAGGAAAATGCAGTCCAAGGGGAATGCAACACTTCAAGTTTTGATGAGGAATGAGACTTGATGGAGCAGCAGTGAACATGCCACAGAGCTTTGGGGCATAATTTGAATTACTTCAAATTGCAGGTTAAATTTAATTGTGATTGTTATCAATTGTTTAGTGAAAACTGTTTTTTGGTAAGTAAACCTCTATGGGTTTTTTGGATGGAGAAGAGAAGTAAACAAACCATCTCAAGAATAATTTTAAACAACGGTTGGTTAAAAAAAAAGAAGGAAAATAGGCTCTCCTCCTCTGGGTGTGGTGTAATAAAACTATTTTTCTTCCAGGCAGCTTTAGTCCATACCCTCTGTCTGTAACAAAGGGACAGATTTCTTTTTTTTTTTTGTGTTGCTCAGAGTTAACAAAGTACATACAGCTGATATCTAGAGGTAAGAACTACAACACCTGAGAATAGAGTTGCTTATAGATTAAGGCAGGTTGCTGTGTTTAAATATTTGCATGACTGCATCCTTTTAATTCTTATTTTATCAATTTACATGCAATTTAGAGTGGTGCCTCAGGTGTTCTTTGATTTCTGTTCTCTGTTACCAGGCCCCTTCCTTTCTGGCACTAAATACAAACAGAACATAAAAAATGGAGTGTTCCCTGCAGCTTTTTCCTAGTAAATAATTTTATTACTTGGCATTAATCTAGTCTTTTAATTAGTGAAGTATACAGATGAAGGCATCTCTCTCTTGCTGAGGCAAAAGGTGGGTAGATGCCACAGTGAGCACAAGCTAAGTTTGGTGGAGAGAGAGGAATGTCTCTGATTTCTATGGACATTCACATTGCTACATAGCGATGTGGACAGGCTCAGGGCAGCAACACAGTTTGACAGCAGGTGAGAACAGGTTCTGGTCTGAACAAAGGCAGCTAATTAATGGTCAGTGGTAGCATTTAGTAAGGGAACATAATTGCAAGGCTCTTCAGAGAACTTGAGTTGGCATAAGATGGTGTCTTCGGGAGTTACATTCTTTTGGAACATGGTACTTTGTGTCTTCTCAGGCACAGACAGTGATGACATTGGGATGAACACTGAATAAAAAAGAATAAGTAACACTGCTTCCCACTCTTGCCATGTTATACTTGTACTTCATGTAGCTGAAACTAATTGCTCCTTTCTCCTTGCTTTCACTCAAATAAGCAGAGCAACATCTCTCCATTTGGCTAATCAAACTTTCCTTGAAATGCAATACATTCTGCACAGAGCAATTTAGAAGATTCCTAAAATCATAAACAAATTTTAATAATCTGTTGCAGGAAAGTTGTATGTTTGAAAATCTTCTCCTGGACCTTTAGTATTGACAGATGTTCTGAGATATTTTCATTGGGTGTATCTCCCAGCAGTTCGTCTGCCCCCATTGAGCCCCACACACCAATTTTATCACCATCAGGCCCTCATGACACTTAGTGACCTCTCTGTAATATCTCTGCACTTAGTCTCTTGCATTCCTCTCAAAGACATCCTTGCCCTCTCCTTTTTCAGCTCTTGCACCCCCTCCATCTTTTTTCATATGAACCCCAAATCCAGGACCCATGCTTTAGCAGAACTGCATAATATATCCTGACATGAATTTTGAGTAATAGTGGAGGTAATAATGAGTTTTATTAAAACACTTGTTTTCTGTAGAAAATTATCTTTTTTTTCTTCATCGCATGAAATGTGTTGATCTTTGGAAACCCCCAGTAAATTAACTTTTCTTAAATTTCACATTTAGAAAAATTGTCCGTCATCCATAAAGGAGGTAGTCCAGTCTTTGCCAACGGTGATGCCTTTTCCTATTTTATGGCCCTGGGCCTAAATGTTGGGGAACGTCCTCCTTGATTTTGTTCTCCTTTGTTAATGCAAAGTTGCCATACCACTGTTCCTTTTCATGAGCATTGTTTGTTGCAACTTTCTGTGTGGAAAAAGTGAATATCCAGATCATCCCACCCCAATGTGGAGTTAGGATGTCAGTGAGGCAGGCAGTCAGAGCCTATACAGAATGATCGCTCATTTATTCAGCACTGGTGAGACCACATCTGGAGTCCTGTGTCCAGTTCTGGGCTCCCTCATACAAGATTGACATTGAAGCAGTTCCAATGGAGGGCTACCAAGATGCTTAGGTGAGCATGTGATGCACAAAGACAGTCTGAGAGGAATGATTCTTTTTAGTCTGAAAAAGACAAGGTTAAGGGAAGACCTGACTGTTGTCTTTAAATCTTGAAGGGGAGGTTATAGAGAAGATGGAGGCAGCCTTGGCTCAGAGGTGTACAGTAAAAGGACAAGAAGCAGTGGGCGCAAGCTGCAGCAAGACAAAATCCAACTCAAGGAAGGAAAAAATATATTCACAAAGAGAATGGTTAAGCTGTGGAAGAGGTTGCCCAAGGCTGTGGAGTCTCCATCTTTAGATATATCCAGAGATTAACTTGACAAAGACCTTAGCAACCTGATTGAACTTTGAAGCTGACCTTTGAGCAGGGATTTGGAAGAGATGACCTCCAGAGTCAAAACCTCTAGCCTAAATTATTCTGCTGTGGTGTAACCACTTTACCTCTTTCCTAGCTGTGTAAGGACAGAATAGGGGCCTTGCTACCTACCTCAGAGTGAATTCTTCCTCCTCCCAAGGACTGATTAGTATCCTACATAAAATTCCCAATGGTACTTTGCCAAAAGTTGAATGACAGAGATATGTGAAAGGTTATATAGACCTAATTTTCCACAGATAGTCATCATTATTAATGAGCACAACCCAGGGAGGGGAAAAAAGAAAGCAACTTAAATTCAAAGTAGAGTATAAAAACATTTTCATTGACTTTGTTCTTTTCTCTTTTTGGAAAAAAAAAGTGAAAAATATTACTATAGCTGTTTGTCCCTGCATATTTTATCCATCATTAGCTGCATATGAATTGTGCACAAATAGAGAAATATGGGACATGCAGCATGATTGTTAACATTTCAAAGAAGATTCTTCATCACTATGGGAGGCATCAGTCATATTCTGCTCCTCCAAATCCTTGAGAGTGAAGATCTGCAGCTCAGAATTCAACAAGTGGCTTTCAGCTTTTGACACAGACTGCCTTTATGAAACAGAATTGAAAGAGTTTAAGTGCTTGTAATGGATCCCTCTGAGAAATGGTATAATTGGTATGGCACTGGTCTGCTCTCTTCCCTCTGTCTGTAGGGTAACTACTACATTCTCAGATTTCCCTCAAGATGAAAGGGCTTTTGCTGACAGATGCCCTATACATGGAATGCATTACTATAACCCAAACCTGTATGAAGAGGAAAATTTTCAATTCCCCTAGAGTTTCAAGAACTGCAAATCGCATATCTGAAGAGAAATAAGCATACCTTTCTAGCTATTGCTCTAACTTATTTCCCCTTTCCTTCTATTCACTCCTGTTGAATCAACAGCTGACAGAGGAGGAAATTGCCCAGAGTTACATTCCTCAGATAGATATTCATGTTCATCACCTTTTGTTTCAATGGTTATTGGATGTTTAGCCCTAATTGTCTCCTACTTTGACCCAAAATACTGTTGTCTGGGTATTGCTGCATTAGATTGTGAGAGTGGCTGGACAGCACATGGAATATTTGGCATCCCTTCACTTTGGTAAAAAGTATTTTCTTCTTTCCCGTCCTTCTCTGTCTTTTTCTTAAAATCTATTATTTTTATCTAACTGTCCCACAAAACATATTCTTCTTACTTGTTCTTATTTGTCTATCATTTTCTTTGTAGTTTCACTTCTATCTCCCAGTCAGCTTTTTGTCCTTGGTCTTTGCATGTTGCAGTCTGATCTTCTCTATTTATTAATTCCTTCTTATTTAGTCCTTTGTTTCCAGTTTTCTCTTTTTATCTCAATCCATCTTTTTTCCCACCTCCTCTCTTTGCTGGTACTCTAATTATATTTTCCCTCGTAATTATATTTTCCCTTGTTATTTCTAACCTCTCCGCCTATGTGAGAAATTTCTATTTGGTATTTCTGTTTGGTATGCCAAGTCTATTTCATACCCTGCCTCCATTTCTGTTAGTCCTGTTTTGCCACAGATCCTTTCTAGGGGGGATGAAAATATGTCAGTTTATTGCTTTCAGTTACATGTGCTCCATATGTATCTACTCATTTGCCATTTTCTTATTCCTTTACTATTGCTCTCTCAGTTTGTCTTCTACCCTGTGATCAGTGAAATTCCAAGGTACAGATCAGCTATTAATAAGAATAATATCCTGATGCTATCATCTTCTGTCTGATTTGATGTTATTACATGTGTACTTAAGTCAAAAAGGTCAGGTAGAAATGCTGGGACACTCACAGATGAGCAGAATGCAGTACTCTTGTGTGCAGCAGTACAGACTGCATACTGGAACTATAGTGTGGACAGAGTTTGAATGCTGCAAGAGAGCAAATCGTCCAGTTACCCTGGCATCATTACAAAGAAGCCTGAGAAATGCAAAAGGAAAACCAACTAAAGCAATGAGGTGTACAAAGTTTGCCTTTTTGAAGATGATGTTTTCTTCCCTGAAAATTTATTTTATGCAGTCAAGGTCTAAATGAAATAAGGTATTGTTTGGATCTAGCTCAGATTAGATCACTCCCTGATACAGATGAAAAGGTTTTTTTTTTTTTTCAAAAGTTCTAAAATATATAGAGTATCAGAGTAGAAATAACAGTGATCTCTTTGTATCCTGGTATTTAATAGAGTGTTAAATAGCAGAAGATCTAATGTTGGGAGACCAAATTCTAAATCCAGTCAGGAATACATTTTAGCTGCTAATGATTGGATAATTACAGTGGAGATCAGAATGAAAGTCAGAGAAAAAGAAAGATTTGTAGTGACAGTTCTTTAGTGGAAAAAAAAGGAAATAAAAAAGAGCACATTTCTATATCTTAGCAAGATTGTTCTTACTTTGGTGATTTGTTTTTCCTGAGATAGAAGTCATCTATTTGTGGTTTGAGTTCCTTTATTTTATCAGCAGCTTCCTGGAGTGCGGAAAATGCCAATTTTTTTTGCCTGAAGTACTTTAAGGAATGGCTTTCAGAGAAGACAGTGCAGGTCCATCACTAAAGCATTCACTAGGACAAGTAACAAAGACGTGGCAGTGATGAAAGTTGCATTGCTAGAGTAAAAGTTTCTTCTATCTACTAAAATGTGTAAGTCGCAGATTTTCTGCAAAAAGCTTCTTTCTCGTAGTTTCATTGTTAATTATGAGGCAAGCATTGTTTTGATCTTCCATCCAACTACTGTGAACAGAGAATGAGAACACAAGTACACTCTTCTGTCTCTGTAGACAAAATGCCTGACATTAGGGCCTAAACTCCAGAAGGCCTATACTTCGTTTTGTCTTAAAAGTTTCAAGGGTACCTTCATAGCAGCATGTATGGTGCTATGTTTTGGATTTGTGCTGAAAGCATTGTTGATAAGACACCAATGTTCTAGCTATTGCTGAGCAGTGCTTACACAGAGTCAAGGCCTTTCCTGTTTCTCACGCCAGCGAATAGGCTGGGGGTGCACAAGAAGTTGGGAAGGGACACAGCTGCGACAGCTGACCCCAACTGACCAAAGGGATATTCCATAGCATGTGACGTCATGCTCAGCATATGTAACTGGGGGAAGAAGGAGGAAGGGGGGGAAATCTGGAGTGATGGCATTTGTCTTCCCAAGTAACTGTTACATGTGATGGAGCCCTGCTTTCCTGGAGATGGCTGAACACCTGCCTGCCTGTGGGAAGTAGTGAATTAATTCCTTATTTTGCTTTGCTTGTGCACAAAGCATTGCTTTATCTATTAAACTGTCTTTATCTCAACCCATGAGTTTTCTTACTTTTACCCTTCTGATTCTCTCCCCCATCCCACTGCGGTGGAGTGAGTGAGTGGCTGTGTGGGGCTTAGCTGCCCACCGGGTGGAACCACAACAAATACTTCAATCACAATGCACTTCAACTTAAAAATGTGGTTCCTTTATTGAGTGCAAGAGCTTGAAAAACAAACATACATGATCCTTTGACAATTTAATTATAGTAACCTCTGTTAATTATGGTAAATGGTTTGAATTACAATGAATAGTCACGAGGCAAAGGCAGATAAACAGCACAGTAGAAAAAGAGAAAGAAAAAAAAAGCTGAAATACCTCAGAAGATATTTCGTTCTCCTCTCTCTTGTGCCTTTGTTTTTCACTCCTTTCATTATCTTTGGTCACTTGTCTAGATCATGGTTCTTAGAAGTGTTCAGAGAACTGGCAGGTCCATTAGTTCCTTGTGTCCATTGATTCCCATTCTTTCTTTAAGGCCACTGTCAGGAAGGTATAAAAGATGGTAAATCTCTTTGGCTCCTGAAGTGCTGGTTTAATACATTCTTTCAGAAGATGTCCAATTAGATGCTTTAAATCTACAGCTACAATACCATACAAGAAAGGTTTTAAGCCTTGAGCTGGCTTTTTTATTTCTCCCTCCTTGAGTGGTAAATAAAAATAGCTCTGTGAGAAGACCTGAGAAAAGTACGGGCATGCTGTGAAGAACAGGACCACTGAAAACTCTCTTTGTGGAATCTCATAGGCCTGACTGAGATTATTAGCATTTTTCCTCATTAGGGACAGCGGTAAACGTCTTTTTCATTTATTCGTTTGTCAGGGGTTATAATCCTTGAAACCTCTGTCCCACTGGTCAGATTTGAGCAATAAATTTGAAAGTTATTAAGAAAGTAATAGCTACAGGACATGAATATGCAACCATGTGGTATGATCACTTAAAAAACTTGGAAAGCCAGTGTAAAGTAGACAGCATTGCAAAGCTCACAGAAAGTATTTCAGACCTATCCAGCTATTTATTACAGGAACACTTCATATTTGTTTTGGTACTTTATTCTAACCAAGTCAAGAGTGTACTCTCCTTCCAGTATTGCGCAGCTCAGTTGTGTAGTGTGACAGTTCACTCAAGGTCAGGAAACCAGCACAATTTGTGCTCTCTAAAATGCAGGGAAAGGGACGGGGGAAGGGAAAGGAATAGGGAGACAGATTTCCAGGTTCAGGTTTGGATGGAGGCTCCTGCCACTAGGATGATTTTTACCACAAATGTCCTGGCTTTGGGGAGAGGGAGAAGCAGCCCCCCGGAGGCGTGTAATTGGAGATAAGGAGTTGGTTAAATATGACTGAACAGCCCCAGGCTCAGTCCTGTGGCAATTTGTTTGAAGATAACTTTTAATGTATACTTCATGTCAGTAAATTTCTGGAAAAAGATTTCTGTTTTTTTTCTTTGCCAAAATTCAGTGTGCTTAGCAAGGCCTTGTCACTAATCTAGTCCTGATTCTTAAGCATGGGATCCTTCAATCATGTCCCAAAGCATTTTGTTGCACTCTTGATTCATAGTATTGTATGCTTTTGAGATTGCATACAAAATATACAAATGTGAAAATGTTACAGAAAGGACAGTTGTGTAGTTTAGGACTCTAATGATAGAATATTGCTGCCTGGTCTTCCATTTAAAACTAAAGTTACAAACAGCTTAGTTATAGTGAATTTTGTATTCAAGTGCTCCAAAAAATTAATCATAAAATAAAGAGCTAATCTAATAATTGATCAAATGAGCACATGATCTGCTCCAGCACACTGGGAGAACAATATTTAATACACCCTTGATAAGTTTATGTAAAGTCTAGTCACAACCTTCATTAACATATGTCAGCAGAGAAGTTCATTTACTTGGACAGCTACCAGGATTCAAAATCTAACGGTTTAAAAATGTTGTGTTATATATGGTGAGTTAACAGTGAATAAGACTGTGGACAAATTGATGAACTGGAATTAAAATGCTTGTGCATTTGTAAGACTATCCTATTTTTTGCCTGAAAATGAGTACTGCTGTGATGTGCAGCAAAGCATTTACCTGTTAGGTAACAGTGTACACTGCACACTGTAAATAGCAAGATTCATGCTTTGTTTTAATTGCTTCAAATATTGGATCAAGCTGAAAAGAAAACTACCTGAATGATTGTAACAGGTTTATTTTTCTTATCATAAGTTTTGTGTTGGAAAATAATATCTCACTGAAGAAACTGAAGACTGAAAAAGAAAACAAGGACAACTTTCTTACTGTACATATTCACCTGAGATAATACCACAGAAAATATCATGACAGCAACAGTTTTACTCATAGGATCTTATGCAAATGGTGATTTCCACAAAATGAAGTATTATTAGGCATGTCAAGTATATAAGTGAATTTTTATTTTAAACATCTTCTAATTACACAGATTTCTTTTGGTAATAAATATACATTTGTATGACTGAAAATTGTAGTGTTTGGGGAGAGCTCAAGTGTTGCATCTGTATATATATATGCGTGTGTGTGTGTGTGTATGTACACGTACACTTTAGAAAAAACCCTCAGTAGTGCAGAAATGAGGCACTAACTGCAGCTTCACAATTCAAATAAATAACAGGTATTATTGAATCTAACCCTTTTGATAATGGCCATCAATTCCTTGGACAAATTGAATATGACCAAAGAGAGTCAAAAGACTGCAATATAATTAAATGAAATTTACATAAGAGCATCCCTCCTCTCATTTAACCTGCACAAAAATTAAAGAATGAGGAGGCAGATGAAAGCTCCAGGAATTTTCCTCAGAAGACTTATAGATACTGAGTTTTTCCAGACCTATGCATTTAAAATAAGATGAATGGATAAAATCCCCTGACTAATACAAATTCACCCTGTCTGCTCAGGAGGAAGAAGCACCAGAGGCTTGCCATATCTATTGTGCATTCAGTGAAATATTTCACGTCTTATTTCTGGGTAATCAAAATAACTTTAGCCTAAGTGTAACTTTGCTTCATTTATACTCTTATCACTTTTATTCAAAGCAGTTCTTCTTTATCTTCCCTCTGTAATAGGAATAATACAAGAAAATGTAATTTATGCAGGACTGTAACATTTACCAAAGTTTTTAGATCAATAAATTTATCTTTCATGATGCAATCTAAAAGGGATTTGCTATGTTGCATGCATGAAAAATACCTTGTTTAGTAATCATTCTGATATTATGTTGTTCCAAATTCAAAGCTTGATGTAACTATGCTATTAAAATCTATTCCAAAGAATATCCCAGGGGTCTCTCTTGTCATTTTGACTCAAGCTTGTGCATAAATTTCCAGCTGTAGAGAAATATTCTAAGTAGCTGTTGTCATGAAGCAGCTGAATGGTCCTCATGGGTCATTCCAAGGTTTATAAAGACAGAGTTTCAGAAAGAACTTTTTCTAGCACGATGTACATTTTATGAATTCAAACACAAAATTCTACCTATAGTTTAGTGAAGCTATACTCACAAGTCCCAAACCCTAGAATATTTCAATGTAGACCTCATGGATCAGGATGGAATGCTGAAAACACTAGAAATAGAACTGAATGAATGAATTCTGTTTGAATTTTTATTGTAATTCAAGTCATATTCAACCTAATTAAATATCCCAAAGGAAATTCCCTTTTATGTACAAAACTGGGCTTAATCTAGCAAGACACACATCCTTATGAAGTCAAGCAAGATCTCAACTGGCATAAATTTGGAATGCAAGTTCTGTCTTAGTATAATTTTACACAGTTGAAATTGCCAAGAATTAACTATTTAAAATTACTCTGCTGCATTTTGTCTGTGGGATGACACAAATAAGAAAAATATGGTCATGTTAGGAGGGCTTCACCACCAGTGAAAAACGTCAAGCATCCATGTATTTTCACACACTTTTGACAATGGTGATCAAGGAAACTGATAGCAATATGTTTCACCAAATATCATAGTGATACTCTGGACCAATAGGCTTGGAGTTTCTCTGAAGATGAGGACTGATTCTCTTCTCTGGAATTCTTCACAGAGCAGAAAAGAAATGGATGTACAGCTCTCCCTAGAAACACGACATTTGGGCCAAATCGGCATAGTCTTAGTAAAGACTGAATATATTGGTTTCCTCAGATCCACAACTATTCTACGAATGCCTCGTTCAAGGAATAGGTGAGCCATTAAGAGTGACAGCTTATTAGCGGTCCTTTTTTTTCCCCTTTTAAAAAATCTTTTTTTTATTATAGCACTGTTGTTTTCCCTTCCTGTTACAACCTTTCATTCATCTCATTTCCTTTTCCTCCACCCTGTAATCCTTCCTAGGCACATACATGCTACTTTCCTTCAATTCTCTCATTTACTCCCAGTGCCACTTTCCTCCCAGCTCTCCCTCTAGCATGTATTATTTCCTTTTCCTTTAATCCTCACAGGCTGAGATGCAGTGCTTAGCAGTCTCAGTCAAGTTTGCATGGAAAGCTTCTGGTTAGCTGATGTGGATCACACGGTTGCCAGGATAGTCTGACAGAAGTTGTGCATGTTCAGTCTAGTTACATGTATGGATGCACACTATATATTGTGTTGCAGGGAAAAAACTGCTCAGTTCACATAGTCAAATCAAATGAGGATTAAAGCCATTTGATTTATTAATGACATAATTATGTGAGACTCAGAACTATACATTCAGGATCAATTAAAAAAAACCCCAGATAAATGGCAGTGCTAAACACAAAAATATATTAATAAACACCCACAAATTTCTGAACACCCTTACATAGCTAATCCACCAAAGTTATAGCTTCCCCCAGCTCACACCCACACAGTCACATGCACCCCGCTCTCCCCATCCCCTCCCCGGCGTGTGGGTGCCCCCTCACACCCACTGGGCAGATGCGGGCACTCTGGCTCCAGGGGCGCCTTTGCTGACCCCCACACTGGCCGCCCCCATGGTGAGGTAGCAGGGGACTGGCTTTTTCCAGAAGTCCCTTGATAATCCCCTGGTAACTGCTTAATCCTGTTGATTGTCATCTCCCTCTTCAACATGACCAGTTTGGGGCAGATGCCCTCCCAGGTAGTTTGGAGTATATGGTTTACCCAGTGTCTGCACCCATATTCTTAACAAATGTTATACAGGCCATCTGCCAAGGATGAGCCATGCAAGCACCCCCACAGGATGTCATACAGGACATGTTTTGTATAAGGCTTGTCTTCAAGTGTAAGTTTTAAATCTTTGACCATAATCTCCAGTGACAGTTTTCTCAGAGCCTGCAGGCTCTGCTGAACTCTTGCCTACAAGCCTGGCTTCTCACTGCTTACTCCCTAGTCTTCCCACTCCAAAGGGGCTGGAGGTTACAGAGATACAGAGTAGTCTTGAAGCACAAGAAATTGGTTAGCACAGATTTTTCTATGTCTTGAGTTACATCCCTTTGTGCCTCACTTTTTCTTTCTGAAGCAGAAAGAGCAGAAACAAACCTGGAGGGACATACAGACAAGTATTTTGTAGATTAATACCTGGAAAGCTCTGCAAGGAAACTTGAGACAGAACTCAGTCAGGCTTGAGAAATAAGAAGTCAGTTTGGTGTGGATAAGGATGATAAGGTCAATAAGGAAGGTTGGCATCAGTGGCTCAGGCTAGTTGACCACCTGAAGACTGAACCTAAATATCACACATCTACGTACATGTAGTTATAGAAAGATGGAGACGTGATCTGTCTCGATACCACTGCTTAGACAAAGGTAATTCACAATGACAATAATGCCTTAAACTGATTATAAATCAAACAACCAGAAATTATATATATATTAAAAAAACCTTAAAATGTTAAAAAGAAACACTTTAAGAAGGGGAAAAAATGACCATTGAAATGGAAAGAATATTTGCAATAATCTTTAAAAAGATTTAGAAGTTATAACTGTCTATGCATGATTTTAATCAAAGATGCTTAATTGTCATTAAAAATAGACAGTAGAAATTGAGTGATCTAACGATCATAAAAAGAACTGATTGTAATTTATGAACCCTATTTCTTAACATATGCAAATATTTTTTTGAAATCACACTTTATAACACAAAATCATAATTGCAATAAGACACTTCTATGTGTGAATTATGAAGTATTATTTCATACCTCATTGCACCAATGGCACTTGTCTTTAATAACATGCCAGGCATGAAGTAATATGCCATTATTCATGTCCCGCATTGTCTTATTGCTTATCCCACAGGGTCTTTTGGTTAACATATTTTCCTGCATTCTCAGCATTTCACAGGTCACTCCGAATACAAAAGAACAATGCAATGTGAATGCTCAAATTTCTTATTTTAAGAGTATTTTAGACTCTCATCCTTCAAAGAGGGTTTTTTCATACTTAAACTTATAAAATTTGAAAGACTGAAAGTTTATAAACCCTTTTACAGTTTGTCCACTAACCGCTTTTATTGTAGAAGACTATTTTTCCTGGGTTTTTTAATGATCGTGTTCTGGCTTGTTGTGACAGTATGGAGTGTTTGTAAGACTTTTTATCAGAATGTGCAGGTGTTAGAACTAACCTCATTCTGAAAGTCTAGTCTGAGGAAAACCACCAAACTCTGAGCACTGACATGCATCAGAAAGATTTGTCGTATTCTGAAATTTATAAATGTAAGTAATTGCATTTAAATTTGGCATCACCCATCTCAGTTCTCCAGTGCTATTGTGGAGAGGAAATGCAATTTATTTAACTTCTAAAACCTTGCAGACCTGCAAGAATAGAAGAAATAGCCATACAGAGGTAAGGGGTAACAAAATGTGTTGTATGCAAACTGATTTAGAATTGGTAAATCTAAGTTAAGTTTTTGAAGTTGTCAGCATTCTTTTAACACAATTTCAAAGAGATTTGGGGTTAATCAGATCATTATGTTATCTTTTACAACTGAATATAACTTTATTACATCTTTGCCCGCTTTACATGGACTGCTCTTTGCAGATATACGCAGTAGTTCTTTTTGAATTACTGAGATTTTTCCGCTTCTTGAAAATTATGTTAGAAAATATCAATTGAGTTTGTGTTTTTGATCTACATTCTGTGCACTTAGGGATATACAGTACAGCTGTATTTAGAGCACAGTTGTATTTAGCTGAAAACAATTTAAAAAGGAACTGTGGAGCAACTTCAGGAGGAACTTTTTAAGATGAAAATAATATCCTAGAAGATGTATTCAATGGAGTCAGCAGTAAGATAACACTTGGCTAAGAAATGACATTGAAAAGCTTGTTAAGGCAAACCTGTGTGTTAGAGCTTGGTTTGAAAAATGGTGAAAGCAAGAAGATTCAGACAAATGATACACCTTTGACTAGGCAAAGGATCAAGTGGCTGACCAGCCAGGACATGGATAGATGATGTTGTTGATCTCATGAAAGTAGGAAGAGTTATTCCAAGTAAATGACAGAGATTGGTTTGTCTTTCACACCTAGCAACCCACAGCAGAAAACTTATAAAATACAGTAGCAGGAGACTAACAGTGTCTCTGGGTTCTTTACATCAGGAATATTTTACTTTCATGGGACAGGCCCAAATTTCTGCATATTATAAAGCTCTCTTTTTTAAACAACAACAACAACAAATTATTGTTCTAACAAAAAATTACTTGGATGGAGCTGAAATGCTATGTTTTAATAAACATGATTTAAACCTTCATTTTTTATTTTGATTCTTTTCATATTTGAGTCTGTCTTTAAAAATGAATGGATTATCATATTATGTAGATTATTTCATCCAATCTTTTTAAAAAAAACATTGAATACAAAGATACTGAAGATTAAAAATTTATTGCTGTGTCTGTTGTATTTTAAAAGTTCACATGAAGAGAATAAACCAATTAAGTGCAGCACCAAAGGCCAAATCCTCTGTGCATTGATTGATGTTCACAGTGTACAGGATTTTCTACAGCATGAAGAATAGTTCATAGAGAAATTTACCATGTTAGTTCTCGCCTAACACAGGAATCTCTGCGTTGTACAACAAAACCCGTCCAAAGGTTAGTGCCTGAGAATGATGAAGTTGAGTCTTGCTAAGGATACCTAAGAATGTTCTTTGCTTTAAGTGGCTCTGTATATCTCAGTTACTCACATAGCCAATAAACAAGATGTTTTCAACTGATGCCTGCATGTGAACAGTATGTGAACAGAGATCAAAAGTCCCAAAGCTCTAGTGTTGATCATCCCCTGATGGTGGTTGCAACAGAATCAACGGGATGCAATAGAAAGGTAAATTCACTTGTTTGGTGTTCCAGTCCAGAAATTAAGAAACAAACTTTTTATTTTCCATGCTAGGCACATATAAATTCTATTTACATGTTTAATATCAGTTATAGTCTGGGAATGAATCTTCAGTAATAAGTAGACAAGAATTTTCAGAGAACTATTATGTTATTTTTCTACAGGAACTGTAAACTTGTGGAAACTGAAGTTACTCATAGAATCTGTGTCCCAGTTTTGATAAGTCGCTTTCTCAGCTGAAAATCTTAGTGAGAGACATCTGTTCCATATTACCCAGAAGTACAATAGCGTAATAGTGTCATCAATAATGAATAGCATACGCATCGTTTGTGGGAAATTATATCCCTACTTTTCCTTATTCAATAGTCCATTGAATTTATTATCTCTGATTTGGAAAAGTCATACTCAGGCTTATGGCAGGACTTGAGCTAAACCTTGTATGTTCCAGCTGACTGTTAATAATCACCAATGGAGAGTGATGGCTGTAGCATCTGCATCTAATACGCATTTTACTTTGTATTTAGTGTGATAAGAGTCTATTTTTTTTTAGAGCAATGGAAAACATTTTTGGAAAAATCCCATTTCTTCCAGATATTAATTCCAAAATACATGAGAGACAAAAGGTAGCAAAACAGGCAATTAATCCCACCAGTCACCCTGACAGTAATAAATTTCCAAGAAGAAGGAAGATAGCTCTGAAGTTGTTGCTATGCAACCTCTTCCAAATGTATATAAAGCTGACAGTTGCTGCTGTTTGTTTATTTTTGGAGACAGCTTTCTCCAAAGGAAAAAGTAAAAAATGTAGGCCTGGAATGGGTAAGTCTAGGCCACTGATACCATTTGACATACACATCAATTCGACATTTGATATTATGTAGGCGCTCTTTGAAGCTTAGCAAGCTCCATGTTGAAATTATTTCTCTAGTCAGAAACTGGAATCCCATTCCAAGTTGTGGCATTGACTTATATGACCTTTGTGTGCAAAGCACAGTGATTTGAATTAATTTCACCACAGTTACCCTTTCCCAAAGTGTATATAGGCAGGCCAACTCAATGTCCCCAAGCAATTCATTCAAGTGTCCTTTATCACTGAAAGAAAACACCTTAGGTCTTGTTTCTTTACTTAAGGGACTCCTCTGTCTCAGCCTGACCTGCCTAGTAGAGTATAATAATACCCTTGAACTGTCTCTCACCCTCTTTCAACCCATCTCTTTTTCTCATTTCCGCAGCACAGTTGTATTGCTTGTGAATTCCCATTACTGTTCTTGGCTGAGATCTGCAGTTTCTCAGACACTGCAGAGGCAGGTATTCAGGAGCATAATACCAGAGTTAGTGGTACTTAGCTACTGGGAAAACGAAAGTATAGCTTTCGTATTATTTGTTGTAATACCAACAGATAGTAACATTACTTAGCAAGCACAGAAGTCTGGCAGAAACACTTCTTGTATGCTAAAAGGAGGTAGCTGTGAAAGTTAATCAAGTGGAAAGGACTTTCCTGGTCTATCTTGGTTCTTATGCTGTTGATGTCTTGGTGGTGCCTGTGAGTACCTTAAACTAGTAAATTAAATAACATCACCGGTTCCCATCATGTAAGATTTAATCTTTTCCTCTTTATTTCTCCATAAAGAAGAAGTATGACTATGAGATAGTATTTTGGTATTTGTTTTGATTTATATGTTCATGGAGAATTTGTTATGGATATGACATTGACTGTTTTTTATTAAAAGAAGCAAAATCACAGACATTCACCTAATACTTGTGTCAGATAATACTGGTGCTCACATGGGCCTTTGAGTCGACTCTTAGCTCCACCTGAGAGACCCTGAGCGAATTGTCTTCTGTAGCAATGGACTTTAATTTTTGTCCTTTGTTCCTCATTAGAAAGATTACTGATCACAGATTACATGCCAGAGCATTAGTGATCTTTTAGATTACTGAGTCCAGGCCAATGGGCACTTTGTAAAACAGACATTTTCCATGAGAAACCAGTGAATAGAGTGGTAAGACACATATTTTTGTAGTTTTGATAACTAGAAAATACATTGTACTGATAAAAAAAAACGTGCTGAGTGATCCTAGTCATGGTCTCTCTTGATAAATGTATTCATGGATGTTGCTTGTTGCTATATAAGAACTTAATGTTGGTAGGAAACCCATTGAACAGACTAACTGTGGAGTAAACCCTCAGACCAAAGGACTGCATCCTGGATAGGAAAATTGCAAGGTTGTTTTATCAGTTAAGTAGTTATACTTACAGATGTGCAAGGCAGTTTTAATAAGCAATGAGTGAAGCTGCGAGATGTCTGGTCCCTCCTTGTACTTAAATCCACATTGTCTTCCCATTTTTGCCAGCTTTGTTAGCTAAACAAAACTACAAAAAACTCCACAAAACTCCATAGTGAGAAATGGAATAGCAGGAAATTTATATCTTAACACTAGTCCTTGCACCCCTCCAGAAAAGTTCTGGTTATCGAAGCCAGTCTCCTGTCCACATAAGAACATAACACTTCTTTCTTACCTTTATTTTCAGATTTTATAAATATTGATTTCATATGAATCTATAGTTTTGTAATAAACAAGTTACAATGAATCTTTTCCAGGTATTTCAAAAAGCAGCTCTTAGCAAAAAGAAGCTCTGGAGCCTGAACAAGTCCCATGTAACCTGAAGCACCAAACATTGCTTTCTGACCTTCAGGGCTCTGGGAAAGGGGAAATTATGCTTTTAGGTTACAGAGCAGCTGCTTCTTGTCTCTTCCTTACCCTCTCAATCCTCACCCAAAAGCTTCAAACAGCCCAAAATCTCAAGTGTATAGCTTAAGGTAGAGATTATTCTTATCATGTGTGCTGCAGCCATTGGAAAGGAACAGACTTTATTACTAAAGAGCTCTTGGAGATATCGCTTATATTTTTGACATGCATCCAGTAAAGTCAATGAGAAAGTTTTCCTCTATCTATGGGAAGAGTATTTCTTTGAATACTCTAATGGGGTTTCAAGATGCAAACAGGTAGGTGATCAAGGGTTTTCACATGATTAGCATATGCCCTGTCTGTTCTTCCCATGGAAGTAATTTGTACAAGAAAAAATATTTTCATGTATTACTAAACTTTTGGCTGTTTCTTATCATCAGCAAAACATGTAAAGAAAAATGTTTTTTTGTCATTTGTAGCAGCTTCAAGTAACACCACATAGAAAGTTTTCTTCAAATTACTGGATAATGGCTTATCCTGGAAGAGATCCAAGGTGTTGTCTTTAAGGCTTTTTATTATTTCTTAAAAAGATGCTATCAAGACAATTTTCTTACCAATGTCAAGATACTAATAATACAACAGATTACAGGACCTTATTAAATTTTCAAATTACGCTCTTAAAATTCCCATTCTTTTCTTGCTGTGCAACTGCTTCAGGTGATTATTGTATCTTTGCTATTAAGGATTATATGCAGCCTACCAATACTTAAAGGGGGCTTATAAAAAAGATGGCGGCAAACTTTTTAGCAGGGCCTGTTGTGACAGGACAAGGGGGAATGGCTTTAAGCTAAAGGGGGGTAGATTTAGATTAGATATAAAGAAGAAATTTTTTACTGTGACGGTGGTGAAACACTGGCCCAGGTTGCGCAGAGAGGTGGTGGATGCCCCATCCCTGGAAACATTCAAGGTCAGGTTGGACGGGGCTCTGAGCAACCTGATCTAGTTGAAGATGTCCCTGCCCACTGCAGGGGGGTTGGACTAGATGACCTTTAAAGGTCCCTTCCAACTCAAACTATTCTATGATTCTATATTTAGGAAAAGAATTGGAAGATATGATAGCAGGTTACTATTCTCTAAGCCAGGAGGTTTCTCCCTGTCCTGTATTTCTTTGATTCCAATACTCTGGTCCAGCAAGACATTTCTCTATCTGAATAGAGGTTTGGAATCAGTTCCTCAACCAGGGTCTGCGAGAAGCTCCATTTCTTAAACAAGTAAGCCCTGAGATATTGCTTAAATCCATATAAAGTCACATAGCACTAAAGCTGTGAATGTTCTTTTCTTTCTCTAAGGATACTAGGGCTTGTAAAACATGGGTTTATATGTAACACCTTTGGAGTATTACACTATGCAGAGCATAACTGCATCAGTTTTGCCTGTGAGTGAAACTGGTGATAAAGAACCTCAGAGAAGAGGTAGATTGCTTCCTCCATCCTACATAAGCTCCTTCTTTTGATGTCTTCTCTGAACTTCTTACATTGGCTTCAATTGCAAATCTAGCTTATCATGTGCTTTGAGTTATTCGCTTCAACAGAACCTTTTCATTAACCAGAATCTAAGAATGTCACTCCCTCTGGTGTTCCCTAATTCAGGATAAGACTTAAGAATAATGTTGCTGCTGCAAATGACAGTGGATCAGACAAAGCTTTTATATCCATCACTACCTACTATTGCAGGCCTTGTTTGAAATGCCGAGTGCTTAACAAAATTCTACCATGCAGGTCTGTGTCACACTGTAAAGGGAGTATCAGGATGACTGCACAGATGTTACTGCAACCCCTACAAAACCCAGGCCTTCACCACAGAGACAAATCCTCCTTAATGGATTCTGTGCATAATAAATACAGATTTAATAATGAATATCTACAATCTCTTAGGGTGATAAGGCTATTTTTCATCATCTGCATGTTGTAAAGGGAGAAAACTGGGAGACATACGCCTTTAAACTACAGAGTGAAAACTGTTAAATTCCTGTGTGAGTAGAATATATCCATGGTTTGTTTGCTTTTATAAATATTTTTTAGCACCTGAACATCTTTGAAGGGTTGAACATTGGCAGTCATTCTAAATAGCTAAGCCTATTTATGACACAAACAAGGAGACAATGAATGACATTTGATTTTTCTATCTTATTGTGTTATACTTACCATTGAAGTATTTGGTCATCTAAGCATTATAAAAATTAAGTGTGAGAAAAGTTTGAAAATTTGAAAATTCCATTCTGCTGGAAATGCTGAAATTTTTATTGTGACTGTAAGCAATTGATGAAGTAGTTATACTGGTAATTGGATTAGAAATGGAAATATTTCTATTGTGATAGAACAATTAAAATATTACTTCAAATTTATTTTATTTTAGGAATGTGATGTCAATAACAGAATATGTCAAAACATGCCAGAAAATATTATGTTATGACAGAAAGTGTCATGTTCTATTTCATTATATTATTTTGACTTGACTTGATGCACTGGT
Source organism: Pygoscelis adeliae (assembly GCF_000699105.1). Lineage (NCBI taxonomy): Eukaryota > Metazoa > Chordata > Aves > Sphenisciformes > Spheniscidae > Pygoscelis > Pygoscelis adeliae. The sequence goes on along the minus strand of NW_008824290.1, from coordinate 1,442,999 downwards.
TGACATGGTTTAACCATTACAGAACATCAAATTAACATAAAAGTTGACATGTTTTGACTTCATTGAACGAAAAATGTTTCATAAGGTCAAAATAAAATATATTAGCACTAGCAGAACATGCTACTTCTGTTATTTCTCACACCTTTAAAAAATTTAATTCATATACTCTGGTAAAAACCTTCCATTTCATCAAATCATCATCTTCTACCAGACAGATTTTTCAGCAAAGCTTTCTCTAGCAATAGTAACATACACGTGAGGACCCATAGGTTAAGGATTCTCATCTCCTTGGGCTTTATCCAAACAATACACCTTTACAGCAGCCGAGGACCTGTCCTAATGTTCCCCTGCATCTTCTTGTCAGTGGATGTTTTTCCTTTTATTATGATGTTGGGAAAGCTAGGTGAGACATCTGAGATCTACGTTTTGTTTGTGGTCACTAATCTCTGTCATAGTGAATTTCTTAGTCACAAGCCAGCAGCTGAGAAAACTGTCTGCCATGCTCATGGGTCTTACTTTGATGTCTGACATTTCCAGTTCCCCAGAGGAATGCAGTTGTCATGGGAAGTGGTGATTGGTGAGACTGAGACGATCCTTTAGGTCGCCAAGGCCGGTCACATGCTGGCCTTTCAAGATCAGGACCGAAACACTGAGCTTCAAATCATATTTAACTGGGAGCCAGCACTGAGCCAGCACTGAAAGCAGAGATGGGAGTGATGCACTTTTGATGGTCAGGGCTGCCAAGCAGTTACAGGTTGTTGCATTCTGGAAAACATGGAGATTTGGAAAGAGACGGTGAAGAACGAATAAAGAAGCACCCAAAACTTTGATTTTATTCTAGTGATCTAGTTGTACTGTCAGGGTGCCCTGAGGGCTGGAGATTCCCTGGGGATGGGGACCAGGAACCACAGGGGTGGCCCATAGGGGCCAGTTGGTCAGGGGCTTCACCAGCCAGGGCCTGACCCACTCGCAGTCAGGAGCAGGAAATATGGGGGCCACTGGGACAGACCCAGCCCCAGACATCAGGGATGGGCTGAAGTTGGGCTGGAATGTGGGCCCAGCTCGGGGGGGCCCATGGGCTGGGCAGAGCAGGGCTGTGTGGAGCTGGAGACTGGCCCTGCTGCAGCATCTCTGGGGCAGGGACTGATGGCCCCGGGGGGCTGGAATGGGGTCCTGGGCCATGGGCAGGGTCTTGGGAGCCACGGGCAGAGCTGGACAGGGACAGTCAGGTCTGTTGGTGGCCTCAGAACCCTAAGAGTACAGCACCGTGATCTTCTGTTACTGCAGATACCTGTCTTATTAATTGTAAAGATGGCATCCCATCTTTATCAGCTGACTATTGGAGGAAAACCTGAAGCTTTCAGTCAATTGAAAAACTTTTTGTTTTGCTTGAAAACTGACCTGTGTGAGTGACTTTGACAAATATCAGTGACAATGTAAAGAAGGCATTCATTAGTACCTTCTAGATGTCCTCAACAGAGATACCCAAATACTCTGAGCAAAGTCCAAAGCTGGTCAAAAACCTCCATACACTCACACATGCATTCTTCTCACAAATTTAATTGAAACACAATTGTCAATGAAGACATACAGAACTGGGTTTTTGTTTGGGTTTCTTTCTAATAGTTTGATTTAAATATAAGAGACTATATCCAGGAGCATTTCATATGATCTGTTATTGTCCTACAAAATAAACACCAGATTTCTGAAAAAACAGCCTAAACTGGTTTCTAATTTCAATTGATGGTAACTATATTGCTGGTGAAGAGGGCTTTAAACTAGAGATGCCGGGGGAGGGGAACCTTAATCCAGCCCACTCCTACCAGGTTGATGCCAGGGCCAGCAATAGATGCCCAGAGCCTGGAGAAGGAACACAGGTCAGCAGGAGAGCACCTGAAGAGCAGCACAAAGAAACTCCAGTCAGTAAGACAGCCTCATCGGGGGCCCAACTGAAATGCCTCTATGCAAACACACGTAGCACAGGGAATAAACAAGAGGAGTTAGAGATGGGCGCACGCCTGCAGGGCTACGACCTTACTGGCATCACGGAGACATGGTGGGATGGCTCCTATGACTGCCGTGTTGGGGGGGGG
>NW_008824290.1:1438675-1438910 GCF_000699105.1 Pygoscelis adeliae | reverse complement strand
TTGAGAGCAGCCCTGCCGAGAAGGACCTGGGGGTACTGGTGGATGAAAAGCTGCACATGAGCCGGCAATCTGCACTTGCAGCCCAGAAGGCCATCCATATCCTGGACTGCATCAAAAGAAACATGGCCAGCAGGTTGAGGGAGGTGGTTCTGCCCCTCTACTCTGCTCTGGTGAGACCCCACCTGGAGTACTGCATCCAGCTCTGGAGCCCTCAGCATAAGAAAGACACGGACTT
>NW_008824290.1:1434993-1438639 GCF_000699105.1 Pygoscelis adeliae | reverse complement strand
CACAAAAATGACCAGGGGGATGGAACACCTCTCCTATGAAGAAAGGTTGAGAGAGTTGGGGCTGTTCAGCCTGGAGAAGAGAACGCTCTGGGGAGACCTTATTGCAGCCTATCAGTACTTAAAGGGGGCTTATAAGATGGTGGCAAACTTTTTAGCAGGGATTGTTGCGACAGGACAAGGGGGAATGGTTTTAAACTAAAAGCGAGTAGATATAGACTATCTATAAAGAAGAAATTTTTTACGCTGAGGGTGGTGAAACACTGGCACAGGTTGCCCAGAGAGGTGGTGGATGCCCCATCCCTGGAAACATTCAAGGTCAGGTTGGACGGGGCTCTGAGCAAGCTGATCTAGTTGAAGATGTCCCTGCCCATGGCAGGGGGGTTGGACTAGATGACCTTTAGAAGTGCCTTCCAGCCCAAACTATTCTATGATGCTATGATTCTGTATACAAACTCATGTTCAGTGAAACTGATGCTTTCTGTACTTACTTACAGCAAGGGTAATTGGGTTTCATGCAGAGTAAGACTAGGGAGGCTGGCAAGATCCTCTTCACAGTGGTACTACACAAGAGACATAGTTTTACATGTTGGATGCAGAATAACTGTTATCTCTGTGGAAACAGATACGTGCTATATTCTTTTACAAGTAGGAGCTCTGGAAACTCATTTAAAGTTGTCCCTCTATTTTTAAAAGAAATATTGATCTATTTTAACCTTTCAAAATTAACTGGACTTTAATGGCAGTGATTTTAGTGTCACATGGAAAAAAAAATTACTTTGAACAAGGCTTGAATACCTCTTTGTTGTCAATACTTTATGGTTTATAACTGAAATTTACTTCTATATTTAATGCTCAGAATAAATATGGAATCTTTAAAAAGAAAAAAGAACAAATTTGAGGAGTGAATGATGCACACTGTTAATATGATACAAAGAAACTTAGGCCCTTGGGAACTATTTTTCAACCCCCAAAATACCAAAAAGGTGGTATGATCTGAGTTGTAAAAACAAAATAAATCTGAGCTTGGAACTGGCTTTCTAGTGTACAAGAATATAAATTGCTGCTGCTTCTTGAGTTGACATTTATTTACCATTTTGCAGTATGAGAATGAGCCTCAAGATTAGAACAGAGAAAATTAAATTATGTTCCTGTTCCTTTAGCTACCAGGAGGATTGTGTTTTAGAGATAGCTTTAAAGGTACATGGCCACTGGTAAAGGCCAGTACCTCACTAAATGTAGTTTATTCTTAAATGAAATGCCACGGAATCACTCAGCCAGAACTAAAGAAATCAACCAATTTTGTTCCCTCCTAAATAATTACTTATTTTTGAGGAACATTTAGAAATGTAAATAGTATGTAGATAATGTTGTCTCTTTGGGGGCTGATAAGAAACTTCTTACTAAAATCCAAAGTCCAGCTGAGGATGCAGCTAAGAAATGCAGCAGTTCCATATCTGAAGCAGCACTGTTTTAAATTAGGTGAGCTTTTCCACAAATAGCACTTTAATGAAGCAAAGATAATTAACTGTGTTCTGGGTAGACTGAGCTTCCTGGCTACAAAGATTCATTGCAACTGTTTATAATGTTAATAGCTTTAAATGTCTTTTATTAATACTGCTTTAGGTAGATTGTCTATTTAATATTTAAGTAAGTATTCTAACCAAGTAAATATCTTGGGTCTCAGTGAAAATCAGGGGGATGAGATTGTAGTAAAATATATAAGGTTATTAAAAGGAAGGTTGCTGCATGGCTTTGATTTCATACTAAGCATTTAGGTGTTAAAACATTTATACCGAGGTTTCTGTCAGACCTGTGAGAAATAACAATTTTCATAGCTGTTTAACTGACAGTGATTGTCCCAAAATACAGTTTACTTTTCTCCCAGTATAAAATATATTTTCCTTCTTACAAGTCTTGCTGAATTTATTAATAGATTCTTTTTTTTTTCTTTTCTGTCAAGTCCCTATAATCTAAATTGCTCTGAGAGAAGACAGGGTGTGAGAGGAATATGTAAAAATTACCAAATAAAGTGTGGAGGTGGAAAATATTAATTAAATATAAGAGAACTGACATGTCATAGAATTAGCATGAAAAATGAATAATACAAAAAAAGCTGTGCAATATGAAGTAATTTAAGTGTTTTGAACAGTAACCAGTGCCAGATAATTTTATTTTCTAATAATTATATCAGGAAGATGTAGAAAAAAAAGGTCACTGAAACTGGGAACTGCAGAAATTTGTTTCATCTATTATGCTACCACATGTTGAAAACTGTGGTAATTCTGTACTGGAAGACTGGTTTGTCACTGAGAAGAGTGGTGTCTTAATTTTGTAGCTGATTTTCCTGGGAAGGGCCAACCATTCAGCAACTGCAACTCCTTCCTCCTCACTTGCACGAAGGGAAGTGACCTTCTGTGCTGGCATGCAGGGACAGACACTGTTGCTGAGTCTCAGATGACTGACTGTGTAAGAAAAGCTTTTTCAGTGCCTCTCCTAGGCATCCCGTGGGAGGGTGCTTGCATTCACACAGAGACTCACTGAAATCACAGGAGCTTTCTGTAAGTCCAAATCTGTTTCTGCTTAAAACAGTTTTCAAACCGTGTCTTATGTGAAAAGCACAACTTACACATCTCTGTAGCACACCTTAGCACAGTGGCTTTGCGATGAACTAGGAGAGAGCACAATCACATTTTTATTGTCTGTGTATCAGAAAATATCTTGATTTTGTGCTTTACATTTCTGCTGTACATGGTGCTTATTTAATAGGAGGTATAAAGCATAAGCAAAGATAAGTATAGGGCATCTTAGAATCATAGAATCATTAAGGTTGGAAGAGACCTCCAAGATCATCGAGTCCAACCGTCAACCCAACAACACCATGCCCACTAAACCATGTCCCTAAGCGCCTCATCTTTTAAATACTTCCAGGGATGGTGACTCAACCACTTCCCCGGGCAGCCTGTTCCAATGTTTAACTACTCTTTCAGTAAAGAAATTTTTCCTTACATCCAATCTAAACCTCCCCTGGCACAACTTGAGGCCATTTCCTCTCGTCCTTTCGCCAGTTACTTGGGAGAAGAGACCGACACCCACCTCGCTACAACCTCCTTTTAGGTAGTTGTAGAGAGCAATGAGGTCTCCCCTCAGCCTCCTTTTCTCCAGGCTAAACAAGCCCAGTTCCCTCAGCCGCTCCTCATAAGACTTGTTCTCCAGACCCCTCACCAGCCTCGTTGCCCTTCTCTGGACACGCTCCAGCACCTCAATGTCTTTCTTGTAGTGAGGGGCCCAAAACTGAACACAGTATTCGAGGTGCGGCCGCACCAGTAACGAGTACAGGGGAAACCATTTCAAAGAAAATCATTTTGGAAGAAGGTGTTTAGAACAGGTCAGTATGGATTTATTAATTAATTGTTTCAATCTTAAAGAAAAAAAAATATTTCCTCTAAATAATTGTGATGCCCATGCCCCCATGTAACGGGACACAAGGGAGCAATAACTGTGCAGAAATGGGGGACAGGATGGAGCAAAGGCCCCATAGCTCTCGCCTGTTTGGACACGGTCATCCTTGAGTATGTCCTTGCTTGATAAGTCTGCCTCTGCCACATCTCTCGCAAATCTTAGTGAAACTTATGCCCATGCCCCCATG
>NW_008824290.1:1430775-1434889 GCF_000699105.1 Pygoscelis adeliae | reverse complement strand
GAGAACAAGGGCCAGCGATCGAGAGACCTCTGCCAGCCGCTTGTAGAACGCTTCATCGGCCTCTTCATCCTGGTTGGGTGGTCTATAACAGACTCCCAGCAGGATATCTGCCTCGTTGGCCTTCCCCCTCATCCTTACCCATAAACACTCAACCGTATCATCATCACAATCGTTAAGCTCTATACAATCGAAACACTCCCTAACATACAGAGCCACCCCACCGCCTCTCCTTCCTCTCCTGTCCCTTCTGAAAAGTCTATAGCCATCCATTGCAGCACTCCAATCGTGAGAGTCACCCCACCATGGTTCTGTGATGGCGACTAAGTCATACCTCTCCCGCTGCACGATGGCTTCCAGCTCCTCCTGCTTGCCACCCATGCTGCGTGCATTGGTGTAGATGCACTTGAGCTGTGCTATCGATTTCACCCCCGGCATCGGCATGCCACCCCTCGGCTCATCTCTAGCTAGCCCGGTTTTGTCCCCTTCCCCCTTCGAACCTAGTTTAAAGCCCTCTCAATGAGCCCTGCCAATTCGTAAGCAATGACCCTTTTCCCCCTGTGAGACAGCTGGACTCCATCTGTCGCCAGCAGGCCCGGTGCCGTGTAAACCTCCCCATGATCAAGAAAGCCAAAATTCCTCCGACGGCACCAGCCCCTGAGCCACGTGTTGATCAGGTGTGTTTTCCTGTTCCTTCCAGTGTCCTTCCCTGCCACTGTAGGGATTGAGGAAAACACTTGGACAGACATCTCATTTTGTTGATTGCTGAAGAGGGTTTGGATACAGTAGCTACTTTAGTAGCTCTGGAACAGCAATTACCTTTGAGCTGCAGTCATAGAAATGGGGTTGTAGTGCTAACTCAGATAGGCAGTTTAGGAGCAGCAAGAAAAATTGCTATGTCTGGAACAGACTAAATGACCCTTCAGCCCAGAATCATGTCTTTGATAGGAGCCATCTCTAAAAAAAGATGATAAGGAAAGGCTTCATATAGAGTGGTACTTCCCTTGATAAATGCCCTCACTTTGGAGAAGCTGTAGTGCAGGTATTTCCTGAGGTGAAAGCTGTTACTGCATTTTTTGTATAACAGTCCTTAGCACACTTTTCTTCCATGATTTATAAGCATTTATACTTTTGACATCCACAGCATGTCCTGGCAAGGAGTTCCACAGGTTTGTGAACTGTGTGGAGGAGTATGCTTCCTTTGTTCTTTTCAAAGCTTCAGCTTATTTAACAGGAGGGTATGAAGCATAACCACAGATCAATATAGCAGAGACACAGGGCCATAATGGAATCTCCTGCGTAAAAATGAGGTAGAAACTTAGAATATGATTAAGTGGTTCTTCTCATTATAAATTATCTATTCTCTCCTAAATTAATATCCTTAAGAAAAAACAAGATCTGAAAATAAATTGAAGCAAGTTAAATACAAATGTATACCAGGTCAAATCTCTTCCATGAGTGACTCTATTGACCTCCCAGCTAAGTTAATAACAAAAGTCTGATAACAGGCAGCCCAGAACTCCAAAATGCTCTTCGTTACTGATACAGTCCAGCCTTATTTGTAGTTGTAGCATAGAAAAATTTCAGTGAGTTGTCTACGAATCTATGGGTAATAGAGTTCTTTTCATTGGCATGTTGTTAGAGGCAAATGCTAATTGATCAAACCTACAAACCACATTTCTCATCAAAGGTCTACCAAGCAAAGGTTTCTGGTAGAGTACGTAAGTGTTCCCTCTGGTGTACTTGAGTGTGAAGTCCAAGACTGCCCGAACATATGCACTAGGACTCAGTGATGTTAAATCTCAAGATTTCTTTCTCGTAAGAAGAGGAAGTAGCAACACTTGATCCAGCAATATTTTTGCACTAAGACAACTATTAAGTAACATGGGCATTCCATGTTGTGTTGGGTTAATTTATAATGAACACTTGTTAAAAACTGCAGCTTTATTTGTGACAATGAGAAAATTTCCTCTTTCTCTCATGAGTATGTAGCATTGAAATGAATCTGTAATCCTGTTTTTTTTCTGAGAGGTTAGACTATGCTATTCATTTGCAGATTTGCTGCTGAACACAAAAACTTATAGTGGTCTATCCTTTTTTTATCATTGGAAATCTAGAGCAGTTCTTGTAGTAAATACCATCAACTATTTCATTTGACAGCAAACTTAACTGGGCTTAACTGGGCAATTCTGGAAAAAGAAAAAGGGAAATGAAGTGTAGGGGCTACGTATGTGACCTTCTCCTTTTCCAAATGCTTTCTGTTTCCTTCAGTTTAGACAGACTGGGATAGATTTTTTTTAATTCATTCTCTCTCTTTATTCACAGAAAACCACTGGTCAGTTGTTTTGGAATGTCTCATTCACCCTAACTGAGCCAAATTCTCTATCTATTTCTGTAATATGTGATTTGTGTTAATTAGGATACTAGAAGTCAGTCTGATGATCTGCTTTGGCGTTAGATTTTTTTTTCCCAGTAGGCTAAATTAACAGAAAGCAGGAGGGTATCTTTGACTTACTTTTATGTAAGTATTGAAATACTTGATATATCAATGAAATAATTGAGATGTATTGAAATAGACATCAACTATTATAATTCCTACCAATTCATATTCCTATTCATACACTTTCAGGGATGAAGGGATGATATTGTCTTTTTTGTTGCTGTTGTTTCTGTTTCTGATCCACTTGCAGAGGAAAGGTGATAGTAGTCAGAGGAATGGCCTGAACATATAAGCAAGCTGAAGAACTATGTGGAGGGATAATTTAATTTCCCACGCCAGATCCACTTAATTGCATGCTATGCTAATGAAAGTATGTTTGCTGCTTTTATTCTGGCCTGTATTTTTCTTCAACTGTTTGTCTTGATTAAGGGCTTGAATGCTGATGAACTTATACTGATCTGACTACACTCAGAACATGCCAACGGATAGGGTAAGAGAAGGGAGGTGGTCACGTTTCTCAAAATACAAAAAAATACAGTATGGCCATCTTCAAATTCTCTCTATCTTGCAGATTTTCAAAGATATGGGTGTGTCCTGTGTTATAGTTTGAGAGTCTAGTATTTGATAGAAAAGTCACCTCACTGTTCACTAACAAAGCTGGGAACTTAAGCACTAAGCCATCAATATGATCCTTTCCAGAAAGAAATTAATATTCTTCTTTTCTTTATTTATGTGAAAGAAGAAATAAAAAAGACCTAGGAGTAAATCATAACAAAGCAGGTGAAGACAAAGCTCAAGATTTAACAAGTACAAGATACAGAAATTCATGTTAAAAAAGGAACTCCAAACCTTTACAATGATCCTAGAGAAAGAAGTATTTCTGTAGGGAATATTTAAAAGGAACTTGTAATATACTCGGTCTCTGGTATGAAACTGGGAAGTAAGAAGGCTATACCTCTTTATATTTGTCATCATTGGCTTTATTCTAACATTTGCTTTTCACAAGTTACATAGTTAGAGGAGTGCATGCTTGTTGTCTAATGCCACGAACTGCTTCCCTTCATGTTTTGTTCGAGTTGGATATGATTATAAAACTGGGAATACAGATAAAATCGCTCATAGCACTTAGGAGATTTTGAAGCCCGCAAGAAGGATTTAGTGTCTACAATGGGACTTTAACAGGGTATGTCACAAAAGTACAAAATTGCTGTATTTAAAACCACCATTTGCCTACCTATAGATGTGCACACAAATTCCAAAGTTCCATTCATTGCTAACCTTACAACATCTGGAATGCCTAAGAGCAAGTTTGTGGGCAAACCAGAAGTACTCCCAGCTTAACAGGGCTAAGCAACTTGGTATTCAGCTAATGAGCAACTCCACACAAGATTCGCAAATTAGATGTTCTTTTGCTTATGTTGTCAAAAAGGATCACGCTGATAAGTATATTCAAAGCACATCAGGCTTTGTCAGAAGTATAGTAAGCAGCTCTGTTTTCCTTCAAAACATGACAGTAGAAGTATTGGTAGTGATATCACCACCCTTTGACCACCACCAATTGCTGAGATAGATGATGAGGAATCTACCTCAGGATTTGAGAAACCTGTGTTTAACTACCCCGTTCCCTTCTTATGGAAGAATCAATGTTTTTATAGGGAACTATCTGAACTCCTCGAT
>NW_008824290.1:1428029-1430763 GCF_000699105.1 Pygoscelis adeliae | reverse complement strand
AAGACCTTTTAAAGTTGATTTGCTTTGCACAGAAGGAGAGAAAGAAAGGTTAAACAGAAAGCATGACTCTTTAGCTTAGATGTTGCCTTCTGATTTCTATATATTTTACATTTTCCAGTCACTTGATAAGTGTATGTTCCACACAAAGTGGAGGTCAGGCTTTATCCTTCTATGATGAGTGTCATAAGTGCTTAGATACAATTATTCCTTCTTGTATCTCCTCTCCTTTCTGAACCTACTAGTCTTCTCCAGACAATGAAGTGAATTTGCTAGACAGAGATCTCCTAGCTCCTTCAGGTGAAAGATCATGATAGCTTGGACATTCTTCTGAAAACTGGAGGTTTAGCAGTTCTGGAAGTTTTCTATTTTTTTGTGTTTTTTTTTTTTTTTTTTTAACTTGCTTAGAAAAAGGTATATTTTCAAAAAACCTAGGTGAAGTTAGTAGAAAACAGTGAAAGTGTCTGTTTATGGGTAGAAAAGACATCTCCTTTCTAGTTTTGAAGACAATAAGTGAGCTCCCTCTCTAGGCTTCTGAGAATGACTGAAGAGAGCTACTGTGGAGAAGAGATCAAGCTACAAATCATATTGCATTTTTAAGGTTTTTAAACTATGAAAATGAAAGTTCTCAAGGACACAAAGTATCTCATGCTTCTTTTTTTTCTTTTTTTTTTCTTTTTTTTTTTAATTGTGAGGATGGTCAAACACTGGAACAGGTTGCCCAGAGACATTGTGGAGTCTCCATCTGTGGAGATATTCAAAACCTGACTGGACATTGCCCTGGGCAACCTGCTTTAGCTGTCACTGCTTGAGCAGCAGTGTTGGACTAAATGGTCTCAAGAGATCCCTGCCAACCTAAATGATTCTGTGCCCAATAAGGAGGCTTAAGCCCCAGAAAATCATCCCATTACTAACATTTCCTATGTGCACATAGTTCTTGTTAGCCTAGGTTTTTGGAGTTTAGTGTGATGTGCGTGTCTCCCCCTATGAATTGTAGGAGAAATCTGTATACTTTATTCATGGATGTGGAACCATCTACAATACCCACATAGTTAGAAGTTAGATTTTATGATGACTTAAGTCCATGTCAGTTATAGATTTGAGAAAACATTGTCTCATCATGCTTAGGTATTCATTAACACATAAATAGAAAGCAGGTTCTTAGTCAGCTGACAATTTTTGTTTTAGGAAAAAAAGTATTAAAGATAGTCACTACAGTTTTCCAAGAATACTATTTATAGAAATTAACTCGAAGTGACACAAAACCCCAGCATAATTAATTAATCAACATGTGAGTTTAAGTTTAATCTTAAACTCCTAAATTAGATCTAAATTCTTCAGCTGAAGAATAAAGCCCATGTTCTCTACTTCAGATTGTATAGCTCCCTGGCATGAGTTCTCTCAGCCTGTGACCTGAGAGACTAACTAGTCTCACTTGACTAAATTGCCTTCAATATAAATTTTATTTTTAGGGCTTAAGGGAAATGTGAATCGTATGCAGTCATTTTCCCTTTACAAGCTATCACAATGGTTTAAAAGAGATCAAATATGGAGCAAAGTAGGCTTCTGAAACTTTATGTTTATAACAGCCATTTACAGTTGAAACTAGAGAAGGAGGTGATGCAGTTGAAGAACAGTGTGGAGGCCTTGTTGTTATTATTCCATATTACACTTTATACCTGTCAGCTTCTCAGGAAAATAAGATTCCTACAGAATATCCAAAAGCATACTGTTGGGCAGAGAAATGTTTGCCATCATTTTTTCACAACAAAAAAGGACCTTTCCCAAGGCAGAAATTTGCCCCAGCTCCTTTGTCTTAGAAGCAGTTAATATATTGAAAATATTCTTCAAAGCTTTATTAAATCCTAAATCCAATAAAATGGGCTTTATAATGGACTGATAGGGATCATGCTGCTGAATGGACGATGTAGGATAAGGGGTGGAGAGGAAAACAGGGTAGAAGAAACAGACACAGAAAAAGGGAGGGATGACAAAATCATAGTGTCTGAATTCTCTGGGAAAGAGGGATGGCTAAGGGGACATTTTTCCTGCTCATTAAAATTAGTCACAATAGTACAGGTAGAAATATGACATGATACAGATACAGCCACTCAACTTTGTACTGTTTCCCCATTCATTTCAGGGCTCTCTGGTTCTCTGGTCTTGATAGTTTCAAATTCTTTTAGTGCAGCACAGAATAAAGTTAGAAGGAGGAAAAAAAAAAAAAAAAGCAAAAAAAAAAAAAAAGAAAGTAGGGAAGGAAAGAAAGAGTTTAGGGAGGAAAACAAATGGAAAAAGGGAATTTAGACTGAGAAGAAGAGGGCCAGCTGGCAACATTAATGACTTTGCTGAGAAAGCTGAGGAAATAAAGAATCAGAGAGCAGGGCTATGAAGAGGGGTTAGAAATACACAGATAAGAAAAGAGGCAGGAGGAAAAAAAAACAGTTCTGGGAGAGGATTAAAAAGCAGGAGAATGTGAAAGTGGTGGCATATTCATTAGTCAGCTCAATAGTCTCTCTGTGTTTTCAGTGAAACTTCTGGGAAAGCTTGGATTTCTGGATTTCAGAAAAAAAATTGGATTTTCAGTATATTCCCGACAGGTCCACGGATACTTGCAACAGGAAACAAGGGGAAAGATGGGAAAAGGCAACCTATAAGTGGTTATTTGCAGTCTGGTGACCCAAATTTGCCCGTTGTTTTTAAAATAATTTTGTATTCATTTTTTAAAAAGGGAAAG
>NW_008824290.1:1424143-1428015 GCF_000699105.1 Pygoscelis adeliae | reverse complement strand
GGTATTTGAAAGTGTGCTTTCCTTCTTGTTGATAGCACAAATAAAGAGAGCAGTGCTACCTACTTTCTGTTTAACTTGTTTTGAGTCAGTGCCATAACTCTTAGTAATAACAGCAGTCTTTCATATCCTAAGAATAAGGATGTCTAGATTTAACTGCACACCTTAAGGAATTTAAAGACAGCATTGCATCCCATGGGTGTGTCACATATATATTGAATTGTAAAGCTACAGTCCTGGGTTTTAAGGTGTCTGAATTGCTTTGTAATTATTCTGTATACTTTCAACTCTATTATTTACCAATTCAGATCTCTCAAGCATCTGTGCCCTCTTAAACTTTATAGTCTTCAACTCTATTAAGCACCCAGTACTCTGGAACATTTTGGAAGAAATGTGAGCAGCTAAAACATGAAGTCTGAAAGTCAGAAATAAATATACAAGCATATCTACACCTGCTATTAAAGAGTGGAGTGAGGTGAAGGGGCAAACTTCTGATTCCAGGCTAAAAGTTGCCCTGCCCCTTTTGTTTGAAGTCCAGTGACTGATGGAACTTTAGCTTTGTAGATCCACAGGCCAGAGCTCTCTCTGAAGTGAGGAGCATATGCCAATGCCAATGGAGTCAGGAAGACAAAGTCATGTCCAGGAGTCTGCTCCTTAGTGTCTTGTTTCTTTTAGAGATTTTTCATACAGAAGTCGTTTACTTGAGCTATGAGCCTGAGTTAATAGTTTGTCTCTATTGATATTTTGAGCACCAGCTTTTTGAAAGCTATACAATGGACTCCATTAAAGTCAAGAGGCTGCTCCTTCAGGAGCTTGACAGCATTACAATTCTTACACCTTAGGCCTAGGCTTTTAAATTTAAATGTTTTAGCTTTCTAATGGCACTGGTGATGAAGAAAATCTTGCGACAGGAGCACTAATTCCTTGGTGTGTGCTCACCATGTACATCACATACATCAACTCACTGAGCTTCTTTGGGTTTGTATTTTCCAGGTGTTGGGGCAGCATAATGAAGAATCTTACCTGACAGCATTAGTGAAGAATAGATCAGTTATTATATTTTTATGACAATTGTGGTGATTTTCAATGTGTAGCAATATTTATAAAAATGTATATTTAAGTTACCAACTTTTTTCTGTTAGGCCATTTCATTAATTTCCATAGGCACTTCAGGAAAAAACTGTGTAAGGAGGAGTAAAGAAGTGCTAGTTTTTTAATTTTAGTGAAGTTCTTATAAAGGCAAGTTATGGTTACCTTTCTAAAAGGAGAGGGACAGGAGGGAGAAAAGCTTAAAGGGAGTTTGCAAACAAAAATTCTTCTCTTGTCTAAGCCTTTCCCTTTCTCTACCATATTTGATCTTAGTTTATTCCCTAAACACCTAGCGTGATTCATCCTTTTTCCCTATCATGTACAATAATGGTTATTATGCAAACAGATGCCACTTTAAGTGTAAATAACAGCATTTATAAACTTAAAACCAGGGGATTCTCATGTTTAAAGATAGTGTGATTTTTCTGTCACATGCTAAGCACATCTAATATACTGTCTGTTAGCATCTGAATTATCTGTATATAGAGAGATTAGAAAAAAATTCCTTACAGTTATCAAAAGAATCTGACACCTTATTTGGTTTTGAATTTAAATATCTTTTCTAATTTTTTTCAAATAAAATTCTGTAGAAAAAATATTGGTGCTGATGTTAAGTAAAAAAAGAAAAAGAATATGACTGCCAAACACCTAAACCCCTTGTTTGAACATGGTAATGAAAAGGTCTATTTTAATTATCCACTGCTACTACTAATTATCAATTGCAAAATACTTTTCATCTTCAAAGCATACTATATTATGAGAGCCAATATTTGGAAGCTTGTGCTAGTCAAATTCACATTCCTAATAATGTGCCTTTTAATAATGAGGGTAATTAACCAGTGGTAGAAATTGTGGTGTATTCTCCATCACTTGCAATCTTTAAATCAACACTAGATGGCATTTAAAGAGGTACATTATGTCTTACACAGAAATTATGAGCTTGGTGTAGAAATTAGTGCGTGGTTTGTCTGCTGTGGAGAAGGTTAGAATAGATTATCATAATATTTCCTTCTGGGTTTAAAATATATAATCTAAAAATAATTAGGTGTTCTTTAATCTTAATTCTTAATTAGGTTACTCAGCATGAGTTGCTGAGCAGAAAGTCCAAGTCAGATTAAGATTGAATAAAATTGAAGTTAGAGTACTGTTTTCAGATTTTAGGATTCTACCATATCATGGTTAAAGTCAATGCCTGAAAATATTTTGTTATAGTGAGTTTTTTGTTCATTATGAAACTCTAATACTTAATATACTTGCCTATTAATTTGGAGTTATTTTATGTATTTTAATTTATTTTTAAAGTCTCCATCCCCACAACATGTACATAGGAAACACAGTCATTGAGTATTATATAATACTCACAGTTCTAGTGAGTATTATAGCTTCATTTTTAAGGACTTAATAAAACTGACCCAACAGATGGCCCAAATACAGGAAATTGTTTTCTGATCTACCAGCAGAAGGAAAATGGGAAACAATGGCAGAAGGCTCCTAAATCCACAACACATGATTTCAAATACATGGCACATAGATGCTAATCAGCTCTTTGTAAAAAATATTTTTTACTTTCAGAGAGAACAAGAGAATTCTGTTTATACTGTTGACACAATTCATATTTATATTGTGATTTATGCTAAAAATGCCTGTATTCTCATTTTTTCAGAGAAGACTATAAAACCACAGCAACAGACCTTTAGCAATTATTCATTCCAGAGACCTAAAAAATATTATTTCTAGCTGAAGAGATTCCTTTTTAGTGCTAAAAAGGAAAAAAAAAAAAAAAAGATTTGTGCTCTATCTTGTCAGTGGTTTCCCACAAGAATTTATAGGTCAGGTCAGCTACCAGCTAAAACTAATTATACCTGACATTATTGGTATACTATTTAAAGTTGTATAAATTACATTTCTAAAGGAAAGCCAATGAGTCCCACAAGTATGAAAACAAACATTAAAATGTTTGCAATGCCTATTGGAAAGAATGATGATAGGATAACATCCCTGCTCATGATATTGCAGTCATGTTTGCATAGTCTCCAATAAAAGACATGTTTTTAAAGGTTTATCTTCTTACTGTTAAAACCAAGATAAAAGAGGGAAACACAGGCCTCAGAAAAAAAAAAAAAATATTTTTTGCTTTGGGCCTATGTGGAAAGGAGAAAGGAAGAAGAAACAAAATTATATGGGACAATTCTGAGTTATCAAAAAAGCACTTTACTTATTACGAAGCTGCTTCAAGTAGTTATTTGCTCCCTAATGGCAAGTGGAACTTTCTAAAATGACTTGAAAAATAATTTTTACTCTAATATATTCTTCAATGCAGTTATCTTCTTTTCCTTTACACAAGTTTAAAAAGCTTTAAGAAATTACTTTTTAGAAATTATGACTTGCTTTACTCCAAGTGTAGGTATATTTTTAAGGGTAGGTTATTTTGTCTTTGTTTTACTTCACATATATACCACAAAAATGTCACCTGTATTCTCAATCCCATTTGTTAATGGAGATTCATAGAGTAGTATATTGTGTTGGCTTAGGGAATGTCATGATGATTTTAATTCAAATCCCTGCATAGTACAGATAAGAAAATCTCATTTAAAGTTTCTTTGAAGTAGAATCATAGAATCATAGAATCATAGAATCATTAAGGTTGGAAAAGACCTCTAAGATCATCGAGTCCAACCATCAACCCAACACCACCATGCCCACTAAACCATGTCCCTAAGTGCCTCATCTACATGTCTTTTAAATACTTCCAGGGATGGTGACTCACCCACTTCCCTGGGCAGCCT
>NW_008824290.1:1406818-1421913 GCF_000699105.1 Pygoscelis adeliae | reverse complement strand
GATCGAGAGACCTCTGCCAGCTGCTTGTAGAATGCTTCATCGGCCTCTTCATCCTGGTTGGGTGGTCTATAACAGACTCCCAGCAGGATATCTGCCTCGTTGGCCTTCCCCCTCATCCTTACCCATAAACACTCAACCGTATCATCATGTACAACATAAACACTCAACCGTATCATCAAGTACAATGGATTGAAGATTCACCGCAACCAGTGTTGAATTGTTCCCCTGCTTAATTACACTCAGTGATAAAAATTTACAATTTTTTGCTATCCTGAAATTTGTTTAGCCTTTGGATTTTGTTATTTTTAAAGAGCCTGCTATCATAAATTTTCTACTTCCTATGTGAGTATTTATAAACTTTGATCAAGTCATGACTTAACTGTCTCTGTCAAGTTATTTAGATCTTAGAATCTCATGCTACATAGCTGGCATGTTTTCCAGTCCTCTGATCATTCATATGTGGCTGTTCAAAGAATATTTTTCCTAGTTTATCAACATATTTCTAGAATTGTTGGTGTTAGATCTGGACTCACTTTTTCAGAAAGCTCTAATTGGTATTTTTCTCTTTATTCATCCAAGGCTTTTTTTGTCATTGATGAGTACATAGAACACTGTTAAGTGTTAATGTGAAAGTAACTGTCCAGAGAACTTCTTGATCTCCTCTTTTGTGACTGTAGGATGAAGCTTATACTCCAGTCCCAGTAGCTGGAATTCAAGATATATTTTAAAAGATTGTTGTAATGGAAACTAATTCATTGTTATCAGGTTAGTTAAGTCATCTGTTTTTTTCACAAAAAAGTATAGAAATATTTTTTAACATATCTTTTTTTGATGTAATTAACAGATTTAATTCTTTAACCTCCACTGTTAAAGAAGTAAAGACTGAGGAAACACATGGTTAACTTTATTTATTTTTTTCTGTATAAATTATGTTAGGCAAGGGTGACAACTGTAGATCAAGATGGAGAGTGTAAACACTTCTAGCTTGTTACAGTATTGGCATAATCAGTGACTGTGGACTGATACCAGTGGACTGTAGGAAAATCCAGATCCTATCCAAATAGCCATATTGTAAGTAGTCAAGTCGGGGATATTTGGGCAAAATGTGGCAGAAACACTCCTTTTTGAGGCATCCATGCAAAGCCCAGACATAGTTGAAAAACTTGGACTCAAGAAAACAAGGGGACTTCATAACTTAAAGCAAACATGCTTTGTTTGTACCATATCTGATTTGATCAATGCCAGGACTGATATAAAGCCCAGTGTAACCTTAAGACTTCGGACATTCATGATGTCTGTGTAACGGACAGCATGGGAACCTTTTAAGAACTGTTTCCAAACCACTGCATTTATCTGTTACTGATCATGTCATAAGAGCAGACGGGATACATGGAAACAATAGGCTGGGCTTGGTTACACTTGAAGGCAATATGTGTGTGAAAGCTATTTAAAGCTGAATGAGTCCTTGAGGTGTCCACCTTTTGATCCCCTTTCAGGTGTGCTAGGCAGTTTGCTCTATGTCCAGCTCTGGGTAGACTTGGAAAACCTGACCTTAAGACTTCTCTTTATGACAATGTAGATGCAGTTAGTGTGTCCTAAAGGAATAGATGCAGTAGAGAGATGACCACAATCTACTAGAAACCTGGACTGTTGCACAGTAAAGCAAAAAAAAAAGTGTGCATTGAAAAGTACCACAGTGAATTAGAGAAATTCCATCAGTTTGAGTAAGACCTGAAACAAAACTTCTCTTTGGGTTTCTCCATGAGTAATGAGGTTCTGCACACCTTTTACATGACCTTGCACAGAAACAGTGTAATTCCACCCTGATTCACTGTGGAGAAAGAAAAATTCATTTACTGAATGTAAATTCTCTTTTTTGCTTGAAAAATATCTGTGGGTGTGTCACATTTTTGTGCTCTAGTTTGATATGTGTACAAACTTATTTAGCCCAAAGCAATGTGAATGTAATTAAAATGAGGTTTATATTAATTTTTTCATCAGTCAGACTTGATCAGTTCATGTTATTGAAAACTGAATATGGATGGTTTGAATCATTTTATAATCTGATCAATGAGCTGAGAGAAAGATTCTTGATGTAAGTGGTTTACAAATTTCCTTTTTAATACTAGGCAATATCGTTATGACTAAGGAACTCGGTCGGAGCAAAGAAAGCAGAAGGAGGGGTTAGGTACATTGCAAGCCAGGCAAACCAAAGTACCTTATCTGTTTGTTCATTTGCTATTCAGTACCTGCCTCTGTTGCTCTACAAACACGCACACGCGAATATGGGTGTTTATAAAAAGTGGGACAGAGATACACTCCAGAGTGGGTTTATGGTCAAGACACTTTTGATCTTGACTATTTCTTAGGAGGGAGACCCACAGACTACCCTTATATTCCTGAAAGACCAAGCAGTAAAGAAAAAGGCAGCCTGTATAAAGCTTACCATTACAATTAACACTTTTCTAAGATACTTCTTCCAAATATAAGTTTTGAATACTTTAAAAAAATTTTTTATTTTTTTTATTTTCAAGGAAAAGAAAATTGCCTTTCGCAATTCTTGCCGA
Organism: Pygoscelis adeliae; assembly: GCF_000699105.1. Taxonomy (NCBI): domain Eukaryota; kingdom Metazoa; phylum Chordata; class Aves; order Sphenisciformes; family Spheniscidae; genus Pygoscelis; species Pygoscelis adeliae. Next base: position 1,419,346 of record NW_008824290.1, on the reverse strand, counting down.
TTTTTCTCAGCTAGACAAATTAACATGCAAGGCAACTGTTTATTACATTTCAGGTAATAGTAAGTACTGCATGTAGTGTAAGTGTGTAAAAAAAATAGACAAATCAGTGTCTTCAGTAGCATGCAAATATTTGGTTTGTATTATGTTGTAAAGATATGATTCTCTGTTTTCCATTTAAGTAAGTGAAAGACAATTGTATGACCTTTAAACCTCTTATGGTTTTGATTAACTAAAAAATACTAATATCTATACTTTACAGCTGTGCTTCATGGAGTGTTTTAAAGGGATTGAATTCAGTTTTTCCAATAATTGCTATTTATATTTTACAACAGAAATATATTCCACAAAACCTGAAGCTACCTCATGTTAAAGAGATAACTCTACTCAATCTATCCACTTCAGTTTCCTCGATAAAAAAGACAATATGTTAATAAGTATCACTTGAGAATAAAAATTGGAATAATCACTTATGAATTTATCCACAGCTGACAGCTTTATTAATCTCTGTAGCTGCTGTCATTTGATAAAGAACAACATATAATAAAAACTTTGCAAATTACCTAATTAGGCATTCTGCAGCAGAAGCTCTGCTATTATAACAGCCAGTAATCAGGTAAAAAACCAAAACAATAACATTTGTCTTGGAAAGGAACAGCTCTTTGAGAATCTTCCTCATTTATGATGATCTAGCTACAAACCAATGAAAGAATAATGATTCATAGTCAACATCAATATTCTGGCATGTAGCTATTATTACTAACAGATGAAGAAGAATCCTTATGCTTGACAGGAAGTCCCTCTTCCAAAAATACCCTGGTGCACATTTGTTATGGCATGCACAGAAATGTATCCCAGAACCTGCAAGCACTCTTTATCAGGAGAGCAGGCAGGACTTGGAGGGGTTAGTTTATTTATAGATCTACAAGACTTTCTTCATTCCTTTTTCTAAGAAGAGACCTAACTAACCCAGTGGAAAGCTTTCCGGTGCATTTCCGTCTGAACACTAATAACGCTTGAATCAGTCATGTATCTTGTAAAATGGGGATGTTTTTTATCTGATCATTGGTAGGCATCTTAGTATGAGCTAGTCACCACAGGTTAGGGCAAAATAGGACTTCATCTCATCCTGAAAAAAAAAAAAAAAATAGATCTTGAGGAACTGTGACTAAAAATGTCTACTTCCTTCAGTTGACAGTAAAGGGAGCCTAGGCTAGGTAGCTAACATTGCAAACAAATGTGTTCTTCCATTGTGTTTACTGGTGGTATGTGTAGATTTATCTCATCATCAGAGAGTCACAGATCCTATAGTCCTTCGGTTAATATATTAAATATTGTGGGAATGAAATAAAGTAACTATAAAGTTTTGAAACTTCAGTAAACCTGCTTTTTCACACTGGCTCTTTAGTCTTGCCTCTTTTGCAGATGGAACTCAAAACTCTTTTAATCCTTTTTGCTTCCTTTAAAAGACTTAAAAGGACATTAAAAGTGGGAAAAAAACACCCTGTACTGGGTCTGGCTGGGATAGAGTTAACTTTCCTCATAGCAGCCCATATAGTGGTGTGCTTTGCACTTGTGGCTAGAGAAGTGTTGATAAAGCACCAATATTTTAGCTGAGCAGTGCTCACACAGCACCAACACTGTCTTTCCAACCCTCATCCTGCAAAGGCCAGTAGGATGGGGGGGGGGGAGGTTGGGAGGGGACATAGCCAGGACAGCTGACCCAAACTGACTCAAAGGTTTATTCCATACCATATGACATCATGCTCAGCAATCAAAGGTGGGGGGAAAGAGGAGGGGAGGAAGGACATTTGTGCTTATGATGTTTGTTTTCTAAAGCAACCACTATGCATATTGAGGCTCTACATCCTAGGAAGTAGCTGGACATCTGCTTGCTGATGCAAAGTAGTGAATAAATATCCTCTTTTTACTTTGTTTTCATGTATGGCCTTTGCTTTTCTTATTAAACTACCTTTAGCTCAACCCATGAGCTTTTTAATCTTATTTTCTCCTCCTGTCTTGTTGAGGAGGGGGAGTGAGAGAGAGACAGAGTGGGGGATCTGGCAGCTGGCTGAGGTCAACCCACCACAAAATCAAAAGCTGTATGAGGGGATATTGTCTGTCTGGACTTCAGTAAGGCCTTTGACACTGTTTTGCATAAGGTCTTCGTAGAGAAGCTGTTGATGAATGAGTTGCATGAGCAGACAGTGAGATGGACTGAAAACTGGTTGAATGGCTGGGCCCAGAGGGTGGTGATCAGCAGCACAAAGTCTAGTTGGAGGCCAGTGACTAGCAGTGTACCCCAGTGATCAACACTGGGCCCAGTCCTGTTTAACATCTTCATTAATTATCTGGATGATGGGGCAGAGTGTACCCTCAGTAAGTTTGCAGACGACACCAAACTGTGAGGAGTGGCTGATATGCCAGAGGGTCATGCTGCTATGCAGAGGGACCTCAACAGGCTGGAGAACTGTGCTGACAGTAATACCTCATGAAGTTCAACAAGGGGAAGTGCAAAGTCCTTTGCCTGGGGAGGAACAACCCCATACACCAATATATGTTTGGGGCCAGCAAACTGGAAAGCAGCTTGGCAGAGAAGGACCTGGGGATCCCTGTGGACACCTGGTTGAACATGTGCCATCAATGTGCCCTTGCTGCAAAGAAAGCTAGTGGTATCCTGGGCTGCATGAGGAGGAGTGTTGCCAGTAGGTTGAGAGAGGTGATCCTGCCCCTTTATTTAGTGCTGGCAAGGCCACACCTGGAGTATTGTGTCCAGTTCTGGGCTCCCCAGTACAAGGCAGACATGGACATACTGGAGAGAGTTCAACGAAGGGCCACAAAGATGGTGAAGGGACTGGAGCATCTCTTCTATGAGGAAAGGCTGAGGGAAGTGGGACTGTTTTGTCTAGAGAAGAGAAGGCTCAGGTGGGATCTTAATAATGCATATAAATACCTGAATGGAAGGTGCAAAGAGGATGGAGCCAGGCTCTTGTGAGTGGTGCCTGGTGACAGGACTAAAGGCAATGGGCACCAAATATCCTATCCTATCCTATCCTATCCTATCCTATAATATCCTATCCTATCCTATCCTATCCTATCCTATCCTATCCTATCCTATCCTAAAATGAAATACAGGATGTTCCATCTGAATATCAGGAAACACTTTTTCATTGTGAGGGTGACTGAGCACTGGAATAGATTGCCCAGGGAAGTTGTGTTGCCTCCCTTCTTAGAGATTTTCAAAAACTGTCTAGACACTGTCCTGGGCAACTGGCTCTAGCTGGCCTTGCTTGAGCAGGGGACTGGCTGGACCAGATGATCTCCAGAGGTCCCTACCAACCTCAACCATTCTGTGATTCTGTGATTCCATGATTCTGTGAGTCTCTGAGTCTGTGAGTCTGTGACAAGAGCATTTTCTTTCTAGAGCTGCTTGTTTGTTTTCAAGGTGTGGTCAAATAATTTCTTTCCCTGTGGGTGTAATTAAAGAAGTTGCTAGAGAACTATGTAACAAGGGCTAGAGATTTATTTATTTAGTTATTTTTGTCAATTTGAAATGTTCAAATGAGAAAATATATACTCCCATCCTAATATCTACAAGAAGTCTCAGCTCCATGTTTTATTTATTCTTTCTCTGCAGCATCTCCTGTAGCATAATATTGTATAATTTTATCAGCTAACTGCTACGTGTTATCATAGTGCTCTTCCCTGTCTTAAAGCTGATGGCAGCACTGAGTTTTTGTTGTATAGAGCATCCAGTGACTGATGGATGTATAAAATTTTCAAATTCAAAGTTGAGATGAAATTTAAGATTAATTTTTAAGGTAAACAAGGAAAAGATAGAATGAATTTTACTTCAATAAAATGTTTCTAATATATGATTTACTTTCACTAATACAGTTTCTTTTGCTTCCAGTCTATATATTCAAGGCAGAGTTTGGCTTTTACTGTCAATAGCATTCAAAGCACAAATGTGGATGCAGAATGAAATGGTTAATTATTCAAAAGGAAGCAAATTGTGTAACTTATTGTCTTCACAAAAACAAAACAAAAACCAGTTCTTGGAAGTGTACTAGTTAAGAAAATATTCTATAGGTTTGTGGCCCAACCTACCTTATGGATTGGGCCATACCTCGAAAATATTTATTTTCATCTCCTGCGAGACTGACATGATTGATTCAAACAACTGAGAGCAACTCTACCTACCTGATTTCTACTGAGATTCCTGTCTGAAAAACTACTGTAACCATGTGAAGAAGAAAGACTTGCTATTTTAGGCCCAGTCAGGTATCGCTAAAGAGAAGTTGTCATGCAGAAGTGTATCATTTCCCATACAAATGGCTTCTCAGTGGTACAGTTGCTAGATATGCACATATTTATGGTTATTGCCAGGCACAAATCCAACCTTTTACTGCAGCACATATTTTTGTAATCATGTGCATTGACAAAAAAAAATTGGTATTTATTATCTGAGTCTGTATGATATTTGGATACTCATTAGTCTTTCTGATGAGAAGTCCTTGGTTCTCCCTTTGTTCTCATTGATCTCATTAAATCTCTTTAAGCAGAAGGCAAACAGAATGCTTGAACATCTGGAATAATAGGATAGATTGGTTTTATGTTCTCTAATATAATTTTCAGATAGAAGGCATTTCTTCATTCTGCTTGAAATACTTCATTCACTCTTGTTCATCTGACAATGTTAGAAAAGAACTTTCAGGACGTGAAGCTGAAATGACACAATTCAAAGACTTTTCTCCAACACACAAAAATGTTTTAACTTTTGTGTAGTACTCAGGACTACTAAAATCTTAGTATTTTATTTTGTCTCTAATTATATTGATTTTTATTTATTTACTTATTTCCTTCTTAATTGTAATGCTGTGAATATTTCCATTTTGCTTTTTAATTTTGGTTAGAGCTTTTGGCAGCTCTTCTAGTTTTGTCTTCCTCTATGCTGTAATGTAGGAAATTGGGAAATTCATCAGTTGACTAGGCTTTGCAGTAATACAGACTTTTTAACAAAAAGGTTGTCTTCTTTTTTGAGTATATTGTGATCCTCTATTTGCCTGAACTGCCTTTCTTCTCTGAAAATGTCACTGATGAACATCTCTCTTTGGTTTAAGTGCTAAATCTGTGTATAATCTTAAAGCTTACTATAACGAACTACATTCAAGTTGTCCTTTTCCAGGACTTCCAGACTATTCTCTGTTCATTCTATGAAAAACTAACAGATTCTATTCCAGATAGTAGATGATATTAATACCCCATACAAATATTGAAGAAGAGACCATTTGTATTATTTATACAATAATAACCTGAGAATTTTAACTTTTCCAGCTTAGGTTACTAAATACATGTACAGATATGAGTAATACCATGGAGTTAGGAATGAATACTAGAAAAAATGGGTATTTGTTTGCTTACAATGCATTTTGATAAGAGAAGTGGATATGAAAATAGTATGCATAATAATATGGATAACAGAAATTCAGGAAAAAAGCACAACATTTATTACCTTTATATTAGCAGAAGATACATTGCTCGATCCTTACAAGCAACTACCTCCACTAAATGGTTTTCCACATTCTCCTTTTTCCTGGAGTGAATTCCCTTTTTTTCTTAAGGGTGTAGGGGATCAATGTAAATATAAGAAGAAATGGAGAGTTTAGTCAGTAAACTTCTCTGGGACTTTCAGATTCAAGTCCACCTGAACAGTAGCGGAGGACAAATTATATTAAAAAAGAAGAAAGATAATTCATAGAACAAAATATTCCAGAAGATGTAATGTCTGTATAATGTCTGAAATATTAACATTGGAATATTTTTTACCAAAAATAAATAATTTTTACATTTTCAATTAATTATTTTCATTTTATTGATCAAGAACAAAACCATTGCAATGGACATTTTTGGGAAATTTTTAATTTAGTAGATAAATTTCAATTTTAATGAAATCACATTTCCATAGTGGGTAGATTTAAAAAAAAATAAAAATTGACTGGAACCAGTAAGATGTTTTCACTACTTTCCCTTCCACTGGCCCGGTCTTAAAAAGAACATAGTAATCTTTTAGTGCCATTTTATCCTCTCTTCTGCACTTTAGCTCAACTTTTGCTACACACGTGCCAGAGTTCTGTCTTTACCGAGAACCCTGTTATTGAATACGTAGAGCTTTAAGTGTGAGCACTGTTAACTGCGTTAACTAGCACACCATCAGATTCTGCTTTTTCATGATCCCATGTACCTGACACAGGTATTGGGTTCCTCATGACTACCTCAATTCATACATGCTTAATGGAAAAGCAGAGAAGATACTAAGCTGCATTACAAATACGTAAGATTGTGGTTTTGCTTTGGTAGAAGCATCTGGAACCAAATTTTGGGGGATTTGGTACTGTTCAAAGCTTTCAAGACACATCCATTTTAGCACATTCAGAAGTATTTTATACCTTCTGAATTTCTCTGGATATAATTTCTTGGTCCTTGATTCCCCTACTTACTTAGGTTTCTTTAGAACTGGGAAAACCCCAGTGATTTCCTCTCATAATAGTCAAGCTTCAGTTTTCTGTTTCAGAAAAGATGAACTCTACTTTGAGGATCTTTTGTTAGCTGTTGACTTTCTTCATTTAGCAAATATGTCAGAGAAGCAAACCTTATCATGATAATACATACCTACTGACCATGTATTTTCATTCAGCTATGCAGTTGTGCAATATTCCTGGTGGTTTGAGAAATCCCGTTTGTCTTCGCTATTGCTGCTCTCTCTTTTTTGGAGTCCAAAATGATGAAATACTATGAGTGGAAAGTTTTTTTTGTGAAAACAGTCTTTGCCAACATTAAAACCAATACAAAATAGATGAGATCTAGGCCAAACAAAATATCTTAATATCTTTTTTCATATTTTTCATACAGTAAAATGACTGAGTACAAATTAGTACAAATTAGTAAAGCTTGCAAATGTGATATTTAGGAACAATAACTTTACATAACATTCAATGCAACACACAAACATAATTTAAAAATAAACTAAATGACTGAGATGGTATATAATATTATTATATCTCAGTATTCATATTCATCCTTTTTGATACTTTCAGCTCTCCAGACTTCTACGTCTTTTCACACACTTAATCCAAGAAAATGTGTACCCAAAGTAGTTCTTATCCAATATAATGCACAACATATGAGAAATATAAAATAAACTAAATATTCCTTTAGCAAGTGTTTGTTATTTGATATTTATGCACTGAAAATTTATTTAAACCCAACTTTCCCAAAGGCTATTCTTACTGTAATAAATTGGTAATGTTTTGGAGCTAAAATGGGTGATCTTTTCTTTTTTTTTTTTGTTTCCAAATCTGTTTCCACACTTGTTCACACATTTATCTTTAATATAAATGTGGACCTCTATTTCAAGCTTAGTTTAGTTAAAATCCTAAATGTATTGGATGATTGATTGGCTTGCTGGACTTAAGTCTACCATGAAAATTGGCATGATCTGACCTTGTAATGTTCTATCTCTCTGCCCTGTCACAGCAATTTGAATGAGACCCATATTTTAATAGCCATTTATACTGTTCCAAGCCCAGTCAGCTTGGCTATGTCCTTTACAATTATGAATCGAATTGCTTCCTTCTGCTGAGGAATGGCTTTTACACTACGCTATAACCTGATACAGATTTTGCTGTATTTTCTTGCCTTTCAGAGTAAGAGTGAGAAAAACATATATCACAATTATAACTTTATTCTTCTCCTATCCCTCCTCCTCCCAGTCTTATACTTTATGGTTTGATTTTTACACTGTTGGTGTCTGGGTTGGTAGAAAAGTTAAATGTTCCAGATTTTGCCTCTCCCTCTCTTGTGCACAGCACTAACATGGAACTTCCATTTCTCCAGTGTCTTCCAGAAAGGTTTTATACTAAAATGAATAGCAAGCTGGGAAGCAAACCACTCCTTTCTTTTGCTTTTGGAAGTGTTGAGAGAAGATATTGAATACAAATTTTAATTCTGGTTCCTTCTTATCAAGAAATTCTGTTATCCATAAGAAGGCTGAAAAAAATAATACTGCCTATAACAATTACTTTTTTTATTAATATATCTGCTTTACAGTGTCTTTCTTCCTGATAGAGCCATTTGGGTGGCCTCTGTGAGGAGAGGCCGGGGCTGCCCCCTGCCGGACACAGCCGGTTCCAGCCGGCTCCGACCGACCCAATGCAGGGCACGGCTGGGCCCAGCAGCCGCGATGGCGGCACCTCTGGAAGAGCATATCTAATAAAGGGCAGAAAACACCACAGAGGCAGAGGAATAGGGAACAAAAATAATGGGAAACAGCAGAGGGAACACCAAAGTCAGGGGAGGAGGAGGCACTCCATAGGAGGGCAGGTTTTCCCTGTGGCCTGTGGGGAACCTGCGCTGGAACAGGTTTATCCTGATACTTATTCCAGTTCTCTTTTTATGAGAAAATACCAACATGAGACAACCTGAAGTATTTTAGTACCCACATATGTTGAATGAACAGAATTGAAAAGCATGAAAGAGAACAGAAATTTTGTGGGATCTGAAAGGAACATACTGTTAAAAGTAAGTAGCAAAAAGTCTGACAATTCCCAGTGTTCATAGCTACAAAAATAATGGAGTGAAATGGTAGTTCTTGTTGCATCATACAATCATACAGCTCTATGTGGGTGCTGTGTGAAGCACCAGGAAGCAGGATCCCTTCTGAAAACTCTAAACACGCTGAGACAGTGTCTGTACAACAGGTCCTTTTTGTACAGGGTGAATTAGTTAATCAGTAGATGTCTCATGCACAGAGTGAACAAAGAGACTCAACTATCAGTATTTCTGAAGAAAACTTATTCTTGAAAATGCTCTCACTATTGGTTTGTAATAATTATGTCTTCCTGTTACTGACCTTCTAAGTATCCACGTAATGTGTCCTCTGACTTGTGTTTGAGCTGACTCCTGGAAATAAGACTGATTATTTGCACCACTTCTGAGTTAGGATAAATAGAACTTTGACCTCTACTGAAATAATGCATACATTTGAGTGTTCCCTGTTTCCCACTCTGCCACAGTACGACACTTTGTTTATTTCTCTCCAGGTCACAGTAGAATGAAATGTGCTGTCGTCAGAAGCTATGAAGTACATCATAAAATGCCACATGTTGACCCTAGCAGTAATGGATGCAAGTCCAGGATTTCAACAGAGGTGTCCTTGCTCAGACCACAGTTGGAATTTGGTGCCTTGAAATATTAAGAAAAAATGTCTCATAAACAATTAAATCAAAGGGAAAATCAACAACTTAAAGATAAAATTCAAGTGTGAAAGTAAAATAAAAGACAGAGTTCCAGTAAGCCTCTCTGTAACACCTCTGAACCAAGACGCCGATGTCTTGAAAAATTAATGAAATATAACTAAGAGGAACCCAGAAGATACTAAATTTTGTTTTCTTCAGTAACACTGAATGCAGTTCAGGGGTGTATATGTAAGCATAGATGCGAAAGTCAAGTTTAAGACTTCATAGCAAAATAAGACAGAAGGTGGGAGATATTTGAAAGTACAGGGCAATTATTAAGTTGCAGGCTAAAACTAGTCATGGATGTATGAATAAAAATGAGCCACTGGTACAGAAAAAAATCTAAATGATGCAATTGAATCAAAATAGTTGATTATCCACTGTAATTATATTAGCTAAAAACTTGGAAATTATTAAAGGAACTTATCTGTGCTTCCAAAACATTTAAGAAAAATACTGAAGCTGCAAGATTTTTGCAGAATTTACTTCTGCAAAGATGTGATCCTTGTGGATAATGATGACAGAAGCTCTGTTTTCAAGGGTTATGACTTCCATGTGTGCCAACACAAATTTAGATGAGCTAACATATATTAAATTAATGTAGACAATAAACCATGTGTAGAAGTGGATCATGATGACAGAGTGTGTTTGCTGGCTTACAAACAAATGCTCAAAAGTTTATTGTAACTGTAATTCTCCAGAAAGAATGGCCAGCTAACTGTTTAGGCTACTAATTTGCATGTATAAAGTGCAAATGCTTTAGTAGAAGTCCTCCACTAACACATCAAGCTTGTACATAGGTGCCACAAGTTTGCAGGATGTAGAGAAGAGACTATTTTTGAGCACGTTAGCATGGGCTTTCTTGGCAAACATTAGGGAGTGGGAGAGGATCTGAAATGTAGTAGTCACAATTAATTTCATCACAGGACCACTTTCTGGTGTGACATAATCCAATATAATGTGGTATGACTCCACTGCTGTCAATTAAGAAATTAATGCAAAGGTTCCACAAGAACATGGGGAAATTCAGCTTATTAATGAATTAAATATGATAGTAAGAATGGCTTCTCTGTTTCTAACAGTATGATTTGTTGATCTAGATCCAAGAATAAACTTCATAGAAACATGTATGATGGGATTTCTACATAGAATTGTTATCAGCAGTATTTTATGAAGCAGGATACTGCCAGGGATCACATTTTATACTCTTACTTTATAAAAATGGACATTCTGGACAAGTTAATGAATGAATGATTAAAAACACTAATAAAGTAACAAAGCATGGACAAATTTTTAACAGCACTTTTCTTGACCTTTTTATTACATGAGCCTGTCAACAAACTTAGATGTAGAAAAAAAGCTTTATTTAATAGAAAAAGTGACTGTATTACCAGAAATGTTAACATTTTAGAGGGATAACATCCCTCTTGTTTTACAACCATCATCAAATATTTGTCCTGATGCTTATATAAATTGTTCTGTTAATACAAAAGTTTACATTAGAAAAAATACAGTTAGAACAGAGTTTTAAAGTGTGTTATCTCATTAAGTCCATTATAAAAGCGACAAAACTGTCAGCACTGTACTGCAGTCTTTTATTGTATTGTAAAATTTGTTGTCTAATTTGTTAAATTATAAGAGCTATATGAGCAATGATCACAAATATCAAACTTGATTAAAGTAGGAAGTTCATCTTCCTACTTTTGACACCCAAAACTAGTAAGTTAAAAAAAAAATGCATTTTAGGTGTCCAAGTTTCCATGGATTTACATTATATTTCCTGGATTTTCTTATATTTTTGTTACTGTATAGTTCAATACTTGTTCCTGGGAAAACTGAATCTGTATTATTTTTGTAGTGATTTATATCTGCCTACAAGTGATGAGTGTTTGCATCTCTATGTCTGACTTTAAATATGGAGAGATGACAAAAAAAGTCATTCTGTTATCTGACTGACCAATCCTAAAGTGTTTTTTTTTGTTTCTTTCAGTAAGGTAAACCGTGTTTTTCAGGAGAAAAATAGCTTCTTTTTGATCATTGTTTGAGTTGGTGCCAGATCAAGAATCCCCATTTGGCACTGCAGATGCATTATACAAATGTTGTCAGTAAGATCACTCAGTAGTAAGTGTTCCCCAGCAAGACTAAGGAGCCGCAATATCACTTTTACAAATATAAGCAACATTGCATTTTTCCTATTAATTATATATCACAATGAAATTATTTTGTTCTGTTCTTGTCCTACACAGCTAGGATTATTCTCTACCAAAATCTCTGAAATAAAAAAAAACAAAACCCAAAACAACAACAAACCAAAACCAAACCACTGAATTTTTATGTTTTCCAACACTCATGACAGGAAGTCTGTTAACCTTTCTTACAACTCACCCAATACTTGCTTCACTCTTCTGAGTTGTTCATAGCTGGTTCCTAATAAAATTGTTATACTTGAGGAGACAGAAAAGATTCGATGCTCTTCAAGTGAATAGAACTGTAGACATTCACTAAATGTCATTCAACAAGTATACATGAGAAAGGTACTCCATTTTTTTATAATACAGCTTACAAACATCACTTTGCTCCTTAATATAACATGGCAAATAAACTCTTCCCTAAACACTGATTGAAATTAAGCACAGCCCATGATTTTGGCTTCCATTATCTTCACCTTCATCCACTTGTTCCTCTTCCCCATGTGCTTGTGCCTTGTCAAGCTTTTCTGTCCTGTGTCTAATTAGACTCAAAGTTCCTTGGGGCAGAGACATGCTATTGTTAGTAAACCTCCATGAGCTGTGTCTACCTATGGTTCTGGGCAAACACAGCAAAGGTCCTATAACATCAGCTCCTCTTAAACTGCATATATCATGTCTGACAGAAGTGGAAATGCTCCCATCACGTATTTGATGGGAATAGGTTTTTGCTATAGGTACAAGCAACAATTCAAGCTGACTAAAAATTCAAGAACAGGAAAAAAATTACAGTGTAATTATGCTCGTGTGTAAAAAACAGAAGGAAAAGTATATGTATAAAAAAAAGAATAATAACCTGTATATTCATCTCAGAGAGAAGAGGATTACAGAAAACCCTGTTCAGACTCTATACACCTTCTAAGTACTCTATTTGTGGGACTGTTGACTTTCTGGCACTGACATACCGGAGTCCTCTTTGAAGGCAGACAGCTACCACCTCTCTCAAATGAATCACTTGGCACCTGCAACACTGGGCTCACCGCCCCCCC
>NW_008824290.1:1388386-1406676 GCF_000699105.1 Pygoscelis adeliae | reverse complement strand
TTGCAGCACAACCCTGCTGGCGCTGCTCCCTGGCAGTCAGCTTGGACAAGGGCTGGGGACCTTGTCCATGGGTGCCTGGTGGGGGGGTCCCAGGTGAAGTTGGTCAAGGCAGTTATGGTCTGTTGGCACATTCAGGGACCTGACACCTGGTAAACCAGGTTGTATTTTTTCTGTCCCACATCAGAGGATAAGCTTACCAGTGAAAAAATAGCAGATGATAATTTTCCAAAAGGTGAAATACTGCCTCATCAGCAGTCAGCTGCTTCAATGCATATGGTGGTAGCCAGAACAGGGTGAACCTTACTACAAATATTTCTCTGAAGGTACCCTTGCTCCTAAACCTAGCCTGGCTTAAGAGTACTGACTTGGATACACTTGCCTTCTGTGCCTGAGCTGGGCATATACAGGAAATGGAAAAACGATTTGAATAACTTAGAGCAATTTAAAAAAAAAAAAATTAACCCCCCCATCAATTTGGAGTCTAAACCACAGTATCTGATGTCAATGGAAACCCTGATATAGACATATATACACACACAAATTCCTTTTGACTGCAGTCAGCTTTGAATGTGACCTGTATCCCACAGACAGCAATATTTCACAATGTATGAACTACAGCAAGTTGAAAGTAAATAAAATATTTTCACAGAAAATACTTTCTATGAACTGTAATAATCAAAAGGTTTCTTCTGACTTGCTATGTAATGAATTGTCCTATCTCAAAACAAAATTGAAATTTAACGGAAGCCTTGGTTGTATTAAACATGGATGATTTATTTTTTCCCTCTTTGTCTTAAAGCAGGAAACCATATTCTAAGATTGCTTTTATACAGTATTAAAACTTTACCTAGCCTAGAATAGCTTGAAAATAAGAAATAAGTAAGTTTCCAGTAATGCTGTTGTCTCAGCTACATTATATAAACATTGGATTTTCTTGGTCTTTGTCAACAAATGTGTTTCTTTAAATGTTATTGTTCAGGCTATATACATATGTATTCCTGGCTAGCAATTATTGTCATATCACACTTATAATTATATTTGAAAAAAATCAAAGCTATATGCAACAGCCAAGGGTTTCTTTCTCTTGAAATGTCTGCATTTCACCACAACTTGTAAATTTTAGAGACACAGGCTTAACACTGAATTAGTTTTATTTTAATCCCATCTCCACACCACCCTCCCCCAAATCCCAATGAATTTGCTCTTTCAGGACATATACTTCTAAAATGCTGTGCACCTTCAAATCCCAGAAAAGTCAATGCCAGCGTTTGCAGGTCATTTTAACTTCCCTCTGAATTACAGTATATGGCTGTGTCAAAGTGAATCCTTAAACAAAATAACAAACAGCAATGGTAGTTTGTGTTTGATTAAATTTACTCTAGTCTCCTTTGTGTCCTTGTTCTTCTGTAAAAGGGCCAGCTACCTATACGAGAAAGTGAACATTTCAGTATGGAAGGGCAATATGAGGTCCCCTTTCCCATGCTCAGTCATGGTGGAATATATATGTTACAGTTTTGGCTGCTAGAAATCATAGTCTCTTCAAAAAACCCAAGTGGTTAATATTGTGGTTATTTCCAGGGATCTATAGTTTCCTTTGCTGATTAAGAAACTGCTCTTAAAAATGGCCAGTACTGTAGGCTCATTTTTCTATAAAGCCTAGTCCAGTGAGTTGCTGAGTGTCTTCAGTTGCTGCTGAATTCATTATCACTTAGGAGAGTTGAACAAGTCCCTGGCTGCACTTGTGGCCATGAATCACTTGGGAAATATCTTTTTGAACAGCCAACAACTCTCCTTAATTTACCAGAACCACTTGGATACCCTGTTAATTTTATTTAACACACATGGGTAGAGTAAGGAAAGTTACTGATTTTTGTGGGTTGCTCAAGATTTCTCATTTGTATGTTATCCAACCTGTGTTCATTTATCTTGTTTAAGCAGTACATTTCGTTGAGCAAACTCCCTAGTTCTGGGGTCTTTATTCTTTCCTATGTACTTCTCTCTTTATTTCATTCTTCCTTTCCTAAAATGAAAGTCTATTTCATTTTAAACTTTTTTCCTATCTTTTGTTTCTTCCTTGTTCCAAGTCTTTATTCATGAAAAGAGGAAGTTTTGTGCCGTTTCCAGTTTCTCAGTTTTCTATTTCATCAGTTTCTTTCCTACTCCCTTCCATTTTTTTGTTCTTTCTTCTGCTTTATATACTTAACACATCCTCTTTGCTGCTGACATATCCACAGACTGTCCTGCATTTGCTCATCTAGCCATGTTTTCATGCATCTAATCTCTTTCTGCCACTCTAAACATAGACTCTTTCCTGCTGTCTTCATTTTTGCACATACCCTGAGATTCAGACCAGTAGCTCCTTATGTACAAGATAAGCTACAAAATTGTTGCTAGAAGTGTAAAAAGAAAAAAACCAACAACCCCTGAAGTACTCAGCTTTTGACAGGTTTTGCACCATGTCAGGGTCCTATCCTGTGCATTGTTACCATTAGCATGCTTTTCTGAACAGTAAGGACCATGTCATATGGAAGCATTATAGAAACTTCAACAAACACTGAAAAAAAAGGACTAATTATAGGCAAAGGAGAAATGTGAGCCATCTTTATTAACTAACTGGATAGTTTTATGGTGCAAGCAAACTGATTAGATAAAGGAAATATGGCAAATCTCATCTATCTGGAACTCAGCAAACTGATAGAAATTGTGTTACTTGAGGGAGTGACTCAAGTGAAGAGGTAAAAGTAAAGAGGACAAAGAACTAAAAGGTGAGAAAAATCAGCTGAAGAGGGAACTGGCATAGTGGCTTGCCTTGTTTATGGTAACCAATAGGATTAGGATATTATACCAGTTATACTAACAACTATTATTTGTATGTCATTTTTTGAATGTAGTATTGTATTAGACAATCAGAATATGAAAATAAATGCAGCAGTTTAATGCAGTTATCAAAAAACCCAAATGCAGTCTTCAGGGTATTTCAAATATTCCAAGGAATATTTTCCAAATATTTTTCCTATATGTAGGGAAGAATTAATACACAAGGAGGTAGAGACACCTTACCAAACTGCTGTGCTCAAATCTGATCAGCCAAGTTGAAGAAAGATTAATTAAAGGATAGAAGCAATCTAGCTTGGCTGATGCAATGGAGAACATCTCTCTTGCTAGAACACACTGAAAGGGCTTGGTCTGCTCAATCTTCAGTGAAGATAATAAAACATGATCACTTTTTTTCCCCCAAGAATTTTAAGGGCCATACATCTGGGCAATATGAGGAGAGAGAAATAAAAAAGCCATGTTTGCATGAAAACAAATGATACATACCAATCAAGAATAAATATACAGCAGAAGTATTAGAATGTTTTAATTACCACTATGAAAAGATGTAGAAAGGCTTAGAAACAATTGGTTTTAAGATGAAATTTGCTATATTTCCGCACCAGCTTTTGTTACATGATAGGGAACAGTATTTGCTGACCTGAGAGGTTCTGTGCAGTTCAATATTCTCATTGGTATCATGAGTATACCATACAATACTATACTGATTCTTTTCTCCAAAGCTGTAGATTTGTTTTTCTTACTGCAGATTAGAGCCATGATAGATTAGTTTCAATTGCTTATCCAGTTTGTATTGCATCACAAATTTTATAGAGGTAAAAACTGAAGTGTGAACTTAACTCTGAACATAGCCTTGTGTTCAAAGTGCATTATACCTTAAATACAATGTCCGCTGTGCCTTAGGAACAAAGTAGAATATTACCTCTGGCCTATATAAGCAGCATATTTTGACATTTATTCAAACTTTGCCTTCTACAGAAAACTGTCAAGGGAGAAATGTAACATGAAAACAACTTAGTCTCAGAGGCTAAGAGTTTTGGGTGATCTTTTTCTGTCTCTACATAGACAACAAATCCAAATGATATCTTCAGGAGATCTAGTGATGGAAGCATTACATACCTCTAAAATCCATTGCTTATCTATCTTTTGTTATAGTTGCAGCCATATTAAAAAAATGCTAACTGAATGCAATATAACTGTATATTAAAATATTAAAGGATAAACAATTGTTTATTCTTAAACATTAAAATGCCCTTAATTCATCTGTATAAATTCCTACATTCTGAGAACTTTGGAAGATCATGCAAGATACTCAAGAAGTGCAAAAGAAAGATAAAGATGTATAATTTTTTCACAGTGATTACAATATCATTTTGACAATTGGAAATCCAAAATAGAAACTCCTACTTAGCTGTATGATATAAGAGAGTTCTCAAGTCTAAGACGTGATGCTGGATAGAATTAATCTCTCTGGGAGTGAAAACAAATATACATAATCAGGGAAGAATTTTTCAAAGAAATTACTCTTTTTGACAAATTTTTAAATCAGTCATACTTTATTGGAGTTGAGTTCAAAATGTTTCTGTTTGTACCTCCAAAAAGGGAAATTGCTGAATACAGTGATTTCTTACAACACTACAAATAGGAATGGATACATTCTTTTTGTAAAGGAAGGGAAACAGCTTTCTCCTATATGTGTCATTCAAGGGGGCATTTTCTTGCACTGGATCACATGTTATCCAGTTATGGATGGTGTGAGAGGACCTGTTTGGACCATTTGCCTTGCTATCCTGCTCTAGAGGTAACACAATTAACATTCCAGAAGTGAAATGTTCTGGTCCTTTTTGTTTGAGATTTGGTGTCAGGAAGTCAGAAAGGATCTACAATGCTCCTTTGGAAATACAAATGATGTCAATATGATGGGAGGGCAGGGTAAGATGTGGAATAATGAAGGATAAGAAGAGAGTTAAATTGCTTTTTGCCCCCCCTCCCCATTGTACTCACACCAGAACAATAAATCTAAAACTACTTACAAAAGGAAGAAATCTACTAGGCTGTCTTTACATACATTTCACATTAACATCATCTCATTGACGTTCTGAGAAAGTATCTTCTTGTTCAGCCTCAATCCACAATAATGGTTCTAGGTGGTTCACAATTCTCCTTGTTTTATTTTTAGCAGGAAAAATGAAAGGATGAAGACTCACAGCTATAGGATTTTCTACAGACTCCCATGCACATGCAGAAAGAGAGCATGTTTACACAAGACATGCCAGTGCCATTTAAAGATACCTCTTTGTATTCAAATGAGCTTCCTCAGAAATAAGAAGCTTTGTAAACACATTAGGTTGGTGTGGAGCCCAGGCTAATGGGGACTCACTTGTGTTGCCTAGATCCTTTTGTGTAGCTAACTCTCTGGCTATAGTATGATGATAACCACAGTTCTCTCTTTGCAGAAGTGCTTCTGTAGCTAAATAGACTAGGGATTTTGACCGTCTCGGTTATTTTCCTGATGAGGCCAGGTGAGTGCTAAGGAAAAATCTGATTAAGTTCTTTATTTATGTTGTGTGAAATCTTTCTAAAGATGTCAATGGCAGAAAAGTCCAATATGTTGTGAGCTGTATAAGCACTTCATAGAAGATTAGAACATAGACTATTTAGATCATATAATTGAGTAAAGAGAATTTGTTATGACGGTTCTGTGTATTGAGCTCTCTGCAGTTCCTGTCTGGACATAGGATTTCCCTTTTCAGAACCACTCACTGTTTCTGGTTATTTTGTAAGCTTGTAGGGATGTGTCTTTTGCTAAGGTGACCCAATTTGCATCCTTCCTATAAATTGCAGTCGAGCAGCATCACCTTGGAGGAGAACAGGGAATGGCATTTTTTCATTTCTAGAGTTGTGTATTGTCAGGTCAAGGTTGAAGTGTGCCAGAGGGAAAATGCGTTTGACTGCTGCTTGCACTTTGCTTTCTTTGTGCCTACATAAAAGGACTTCAGTCTCCGGAGATATAATTACAGCAACTTTCACAAACACTAAATCTGTGCATGCAGAGCTGGAATACTGAAGAAAAAGTTACAAAGAGAACAAGGCAAACCTTGGGATTTTGGTCTGATTTCTTGACCCTAGTGGGGAGACCTCTCTTTCTACAAGGCTGGGAAAGAAATTCAGGTTCTGTGTACCTTTTAGTTTTGTCAACCATAATTGGCATTTGGAAGGATAGGTGGCACTGTAGTTGGAAACCATTTGTCAATAAGTGCATTTATAATTGAAGATTAAACAGATCAATAGTTGATCTCTATCAAAAAGTAGCAAACTAGAATTTGCAGCCTGGAGCTGAAATGTTAATCCTTCCGTTTAAAATTTCCTAGGACTTCCCCACTCTCTGTAATATCTTAAACTAATATCAAAGTTTTAAAAATGAACACCATAACATTTTAGCAAGCTAAGAGCTTTTTTCAACTGTCTAAAATATTAAATGAGGAAAACTTCATTGAGAGATGCGACTTCCACATCTGAAGACTTACTAAATCAAAAAAAGAAGCACCAGTGTACATTCACATCATTGTAATAAATGTACAACAAATTAAAAGAGAACACAGCTCATTTAAAAACATGCAGATGCCATTTTAAATGCTTTGAACAATAACAATATGATTCCTGGACTTTTAGCAATTTGAAGACAATGGGTAATCTATTGTGTAATAACAATGCTAAAATGCCATATTCATTACCGTACATTTCACCGTGATAAAGCATTCAGAACAAAGACTTCCAGCTAAGAAAAACCAAATCCTCTCAGTGGAGAGAAGATATGGCCTTTTATGTTAAGATTAGTATCATCTTTAAGAGGCAAACAACATTACAAAGGATCTGCCTTTGATATATGACCCATCATACATTTGAAAGAACTCATATTAATTATTTAGGGGTTTTATTCTGCTGATGAGAAATATAATTATGCAAAGATGTTGCATAATTAGTTACAACTATCTGCTTTTGTAATGTTGTCTATAATGGTAAAACATATATATTTGTGGAAAAAATTAGCTAACTGAAAAATGTCCCACCGCTTGAAACAGCATGAAAAAAACTGGCAATAAAAATTAGAACCATGCTAAACTTTTCAAAAGCTGGGTGACCTGCTTTTTTTATAGGCAAGAGAGCTGTGATAGCTGTCTAGTGTTAAGGTAATTTAAATAAATAAAAACTAGATAAGCTAAAATAGATCCTAAGAATTTCATATTGAATATGTTTTCTGGATCACTCAATTATAGTGTTCTGCCTTCACCAGAGACTACCAGATACAAGAAATATAACCAGACAATTACAGAAAAAATGTGTTTAGAAGGACATTCTCTTCGTATCATATTTAGTCATTGGTTTATGCCCTGAGCTATGAAGGCTTGAATTCCTATTGTTTTATCCTACTTAATATTCATGCTTGTGAATATTCTCAGTCTTCATATCGAATCGAATCTTTCTAGTATTTTACTGAGCTAATATGCATCTTTATCCATCTGCCTTCTGCTGACTATTAACTTTTGACAATGAATACCATTGCTGAATTATGCACACTGTAACAAAGCATTTTCATTTATTACTTTTAGATATGGTTTTAGTTTAACTGAATATCCCTTTTTCTTAAATTAAGAAAGGACATAGACAAAGCTAACCTTACTTTCATACCTGTATGAAGTTCCTTCTAGTTAAATTGCACTCATGTCTGAATACAGTAGATTTTAACTTTTCTCCTATTGGAGAAAATCCTATTGGATTTTAACTTTTCTCCTATTTGAGCCTTTCCATGAGATAGCCAATTTCACTATTTGTGTCTTACGTTTTCCATGTCTTCATTTTTTCTGAAATCCTAATATTAGAACAGAGTATTGTACAGGTGGATATTCTTTGATTTATTCTGTGGTGTTATAAAATTTAAAAGATTAGATGACATCCCAGTTTTGTATTTCCAATCTTTGTTTTTATCACCGGTAAGGACTGATGCATCCTGCAACCTAAAAGAGGCAAGGCTGCTGCGGGTCCATTCCCCCAGGTCCAACCAGTAGTGAGGCTGAACACGTATTCCCAATGGCACACACACAGAGTACATAGTACACTTACACATGTACACATGACTGGCCACACAGATCAACCCAGACAGAAAACACTCATCACTCACACAAACATCAAACAACACTAAAAGCCTCATCCTGGTCACCTCTCCGGCTGATTAGAATGAAGGTATGTTAGCAGGAAATATAAGTATATATACGTACAATGTGTATGTACAATATGCACAATGACTACCTTGTTGCTAGTCCCTGGATCCTTGCTCTCCCCAGTTGTCTCACTCCCAGAGACAGATGCACATGTATAAATGGGTCTCCCAGTTGATCCCCCAAGCCCCAGTGACCCCAGCAGTTTCCCTGGACAAACCCTGGTCCTGCCAGTACTGAAATCCTGCTGTCTCTCTCTGAATGACACACTCATCCTCCTGGCTCCCAGGTCACTTCCCTACTCTCTGGATAGCCCAGCTTGATATTTGCTAGTGATCACACTCTGGTGCACATACCCTTACCTGCTCCAGTTGCTGGCACTACAGACACACAGGCCCTACAATGAGTGATCTGACTCCAGCTGCTGGCACTCAGACATCCATACACACAAGCACCAGCAGAAAGAACCTCTTCACTCAGGAAAACAGTTAGAAATTGAGTTTAATGAGAAGACAGGGCAGACTGCTGATCAAGTGCAAGGCATGGCCAGATGGGCATACTGATGAGGACCTGTTTACATGCGACTAGCCCACTTTATCCCTTTATCCCTCTATATTCCTGTGCTTGTTCATACCTGAACTGCCTAGATCCTTCTCTTTCTCCACCTTTGGTTCGTCCCTCAAACATCCCATAGTAAGTTTTGTACAATCTCAGAATGCTCTTCCCTGCTAACCCATAATGTGGGAAAGCACCTTCCACTGGCTCATGGTGACACCTCATGGCCCATGGGGCTGAGGCTCTCCTGGGACAGCCCTGGGGGAAGGCAGAGCAGGTTTCTCTAACTGGGATATTTGGATTCCCCCCTGCCCTTGTGCCCTTCTAAATTTGTGGAAATGGGCTTGTAGATGGTGCAGGTTGTTGTCTGGGTTCCCCCACTCACTCCTTTTTATGTGTGGAGATGACCTTAATGTTGCATAACCAACCAATCATTACTTCACATTGACCAGGTGCTTTCACGGAGCTGTCAGCAGTGATACACCAGTATCTTTCCTAAGTTCTTTCCATTATTTACAACACGGCAGTGAACATGAATAAAGTAATTAATTTCTGAAACTCTGCCAGTCAGAAATGGAGTTACTAATACATGTAGATGGAGTTAGCCACAGATTCAAAACAGCTGCTAATAATCAAGACATCTGATAAGTCATCCACCAGATATATTTGATTCTGCAGTGTATATTTTAGCTCAGTGTACTAAAACTTTAATTTGTATTAATGTGTATTAGACATCTATGTTTTAGTTCTCCTGCAACACATAGACAATTTATCCCCAGATACTTATAAAGAAGATACAGTTTCAGTATGTCTCCTCTAAATCAGGTTACAGTACTAAACAAGTTTTCCACATTTTATCTTGTCTTAATATTACAATAATTGCCTGATGCAATTTCTTCTGACAATTTTATATTTGTTTCAGGTAAATTTTACATTTATCATTTAATATTTGTTTGGGGTTAATAAATATTTTGAACGTGTAAAGCAGTAGTTGACCTTAATTTATGAAACTGCAATGGTCCGGATCAGCTTCTTTAAGTGACAATTGATATACCCTTTTAGTAACAAAAATTACATTGGGAAGTTTGGAACATCTGTAAGTACATGAAAATGAATGAAAAAGGAAGTGGAATTTATAAAACAAAAATAAAATCCTTTTTGTCTGTTTGTTTATATCCTAAGCACACACTGAAAGACAGATCCTTGTTTGTTGCACTTAATCTACTGCAGGTATCAGATGTCACACAATAGCCACTGAATAGCTTAGCTTTTTTGGGGTTGATGTTTAGTGCTGTCATAGCTGACTAGTTTTATAAAATGATGGGATTGTCAGAGTCTAAATTTAATTCTCCATGACCTTGAGACCGAATAGCTGTAAGATTGTGAAAAGAAATAGAAAACCCTATTCATAGGCTGTGAAAGTTTCTCTTTTGTGAAATTAGAGATTATTTTCTGGAAAACAAACAAACAAAAAATTTCAGTATTAGCCTGGAATGTGACTTTTCCTACAGCATTTCTTTTAAGCAGCTTCCTATAATTAATCGGTTAATACATTATGTTCCAATTTTACTCTTGATTGTGGCTTGTGGTCATTTTATAAAATCATCAGCCTGGGAGGATTCCACTTCGAGATGCAGTTGTTGATTAAAAGATTGAGATACCACCATGCAATAATATTTTTAAATAATCATTTTTCCAGTCCCAGGACTTTCACTTGCAATACAACACAGTGTCCACAGTAGGCATTTTATGTCTTATTTCTATTTATTTATTTCTAGTCAATAATTAATTCTTTTCTTGAGCACATGTAACTGTAGTAAAGTTGTAGTGCCAACAATCTTTATGTTGGACGTTCTTTAAAGACCATAAGGCCTTCTCCTGGAAAACTCTTGAGAAAAAAATTGCAGTTAGCAGCATAAGGAAGAGTTTTCAGGAGGCACAGCAACAGACCATCCAATTCGCACTTTTAAATGTATTTCTTGAAAATGACTTTTTCCTCGATTCTATTTATTATTAGTAGAGAGATCTAGTACTTGCTTGATTTCAGAACACAGTTTATCAACATTATTATCAAGAGAAACTGTCATATGTTCTGCTAAATCTCCTCCCTATTCCATGACAAATTCAGTCCCCCTCAGGAAAATTGTCAGTCTTGTATGCTTCAAAATGTAGCAAAAATGTGACTTTTGTCTTGTTCTCTTGTCTGTCATGAGTTTTAAACAGGTGGTTGTTTGCCTTTGCTCATCACCTGCTGTAGAAAATACCTCAGAATGATTCTGTAACAGATTGTTTCACTGAAGTATGTGACTTATTTTTCTAGCTATTAGTATGTAAGTTTTGATGGAGAGAGAGGGGTACCATACTGCAGTTTAAAATTCCTCAAACTGAAACCTTCAAATGTCATCCATATATGAAAAATGACTGAAACCAATGATGTGAACAAGTTGATTAGCATATTTAGTGACATATTTTTGGATCTATATATTAATTTTCTTTGCCAAACGTATTTTAAAAAAAAATATAGCAAAACAGACAACAAGCTAGGTCATCTCAGATGTTCCCTAGACTTCCTAACATTATCTGTTGTGCTGTTAAAAGAGGCTTGTTTGCTCAGGCTTAGAAGACATTATTTGTACAGTTAATGTCAAAGCAAATAAGCTGGAAGAAATACACTGTCTGAAGAGTACTTGAGTGTGTATCTCATCTTTTTATTCTGCTTTGAAACAGTTGTACATACCAAGTGTGTTTCTTTTCTCTACTCTGATTTGTCAGATGATGTGTTCATTTGTCAGGAATGCTGAAAGACATGAAATAAAAACTAAAAAGATTTGCTAACAGATCAATGGAGATGATGAAGAAGATGACAGCAGCAAAGAAAAAGGATTATTCTGCTGTATTATACTTTCATATTATTCTAGATTACTTTTTACTGAGGTCAATCTTTTTACCACTGAATTCCATGGAAAGTATTCAGTTGATCTCACTGGGAGAAAAGTGAGCCCTTAGCTACTCAGAACAATGCCTTTGTGGTAGAGATGTAGTGATATTTTTTAACGTTGCATTTTGAAATTTGGCAGTTAGAGTTTAAGGAACAAACAGAAAAGTGTTTTGTAGTACAAAATACAGTGACAAGTTGGGAAGAGGTGTTCGCAGCAGTTCAATAAGAGACATCTTAAGATGGAGTGAGGTCTGCTTAGATTTCCAGTAGGAACAGCTTTGTGTACCTATTTGGAAAGAGTGAGAAAATTATTTAATAGGAGACTTATGAGAATAAGCAGGAGTGGAGTTTCTGAAGAACTAAGGATTGCTCTGAGAGTGATGTCACAGGTGGGAGAGTAAAATAGCAAAAGAATGAGAAAAGAAAGAGAAGTGAGCGTATAGCTATTAAAGGCTGAACAAGTATTAACTACAAAGGAAGCAAATGAAGAGACAGTAGAAAACAGACGAAAAACATGACAGAATGGAATAAAAAAATGCAATCTAAAGAAGAAAAAATGCAGGAGCACAACCGTACTGATGTATGTGACAGGTACACATCCTGAATGTTTTGGAGGAGCATGGCTCATGGATGCAGTCTGCTTTGTGGCAGACTCCGCACTGCCTGAAGGGGTTAGAGAACACCTTAGGTGCAATGCAGCAGCTTCTTTTCTGCCTCACATGCCAGATCATGACTGCCATATGGAGTCCAGACCAGGAAGGCAGCTGCAGCTCTGCTATGCCAGTGTGTGAGACAGGAGCACCATGGCAGGAGAATGTGAAACATGGACCACTGGGTGAATTTCATGCTCTGGGCCTGGGCAGGTGTGAACACTTATGTTGCTAAATACCTATCTGATAAAAGAAATTTTGCAGCATGTTTAAGCTGCTCATACTTAGAGTTTAAGATGTCCAGTAGGACAGCTTGAATGGCAATCTTATATATCAGATTCTTTCATAAGTCAGAGTACCAGACAGCGTCTCCACTGACTTCTGGCACTGAACCTGATGAGAAGGGCTATGGTTATTCCATGGCTGTGTTCTCCAGATGGGTGGCTAAAGCTAAACTGCCTGTTGGAAACGCTCTGATGTCAGGAACTCTTGGGAGAGTGCTAGTTGGCATGAGCAATGCAGAGGCTGTGTTAACATTTAAGAAAACTGTAGGACCGTGCCCAGGCTCTGGCAGTGTTTTGTTTACTTGGACAGCTCTCTGATCTCAAGTTCGTTCCCAGCTAGAGCAGGAACAATGGTTATTGCGTCATGGTGCTACCTTGCATCAGACTCAGAAACCTGTCTAGCAATTCTGGCAGCAATATTAATGTACCTCTTGTTTAGATGTTATTTATTTGTGATTTTTTAATCTTTGTTTTCAAGTACACTTGGCTTTATTTCACCCTGACTTGTAACTGCAAGGATTTTCAGGGAAGATAGACATTGTCAAGGAAGAAAACTATGTTGAGCCCCAAGGGAGCACAATGAAACTGAGGCACAGTGAGGGAAGGATCTGACCAGATGAGAGGAAGCAGTCGGTCCAAGAGAAAACGCTCTGAGAGCCCAGGCTGGCACTTTATTAATACCTCAGAGAAACCTAGACCGATGTTTCATTTCTTAACAGTTTTACTCCAACAACTCTTTTCTTGACCCAGAAAGGCTGGTGGTACTGAAAATCGTTAGCACTCAACTAAATCAGCTCCTACTTTGCAGGTGTGCCTATGAAAAATACAGAGCATACTGAAATATAAATGCTTTTTTAAAGATGTGTTTTTATCTCTTATAAAAGCTGGGAAGTTTACCCAGTTACAAGTGTAAGGGGCCTGAGAGCATCCTCGCCTCTGGGGGTTTGGCCCCCAGGGGCCCAGGGCCAAGTGAGCACAACTGGTGAAGTGGGGAGAAGCTCCTAAGTGCTGTGAGGCGGCCGTGGGCAGGGCCAGCCCCTGGCCCAGGGGAGCCACTTTCAGCTGAGGCTCTCGCCTGGGCCTGCCTGACCTACAGCTCCCACCACCCCACAGCCATGTGCCCGGCCATTGGCCCACATGCAGACCGACATCCTGGCCTGGTCTTGGCCCATCCCCATCCCCAGGAAGGTGCCCAATGCCCAGGGCTGGGGCTGCCCCTGTGCCCCCAGCTGCCCTGCTCCTGGCTGGGGGTGGGATGGGCCCTGGCTGCCAGGCCCTACCCGGCTGGCTCTCCTGGGGTGCCCCCAATGTCCCTGTCTCCCCGACCCCAGGGAGCCGCCAGCCCTCGCAGCACACTTGCAGTAAGACTGACATTTCACAAGCCTGTTGATGTGGGAAGTTGTTTTCACTGCCACATCTCTCCCTGTGCTATAGTATGATGCCCTGAACAGCTTTGCAAATGGCCAGTTATGCACCTCAGGAAACCCCATGGCAGAAGCTTTTGTGAGAGAAGGCCACACACTCTACCATCCTTCACCACGTGTGCAGTTTAGGAGTCCTCTCCTGCTTTGATTTGGTGAATAGTTCTCTCTTTTTTACTTTCTGTGACCCAGAAAGTCACTTTTCAGAATTAAAATTTAAATTTAGAGTCCCCTGGGACGAATCATCTTTAATAACATCTGATCCAGAGTACAGTGGGATTTTTTCTCTATCCAAATATTGCTAAAGTTTAAACAACTTCTAGCACAAGTGAAGAAGAGAGTTAGGGGTGCACTTCATGGGATCGTGACACACGTATGCACGTGTAACCATTTCTGGTACCTGAAAGGTGAAAAGCTTTATAGGATCTGAGATATTTTTACCACAATTTCAAAAATGTAACCTTTTCACTGTTTCTCAGTTTGGTTAATGTGATATTTTCCCTTTCATAATGAATAAATGTAAGAAATGACCTTTAGATTTAACTTGATTAACTTGATTATTCATCATTAAAATGTTGTCTGTCACCCTCTCATATATGGAAAGTATGTAAATTTACCCAGAGGTTGGGGACGTGCTGTTCATGTTGAAACAGATAACTTTTATATTATTATTGTGTTATTTCCGAGTTTACCTCTACATTGGTTATACAAGAAATTTTCTTTAGGAATGATATTATAATAACATTTTGCAAATCAGTAATTGAGGGTTTAGTACTGAAATTTACCATCGCTGAAATTTTTTTAAGAGGTTATTGAGCTCATTGAAAGCAAATGCATGCACAAATACAAGCTAAAATATAGCTTTATGTTTTACATTTGGTAAGTATTCATTATTTCTCATCCACATCATACTTTGTTTTTACAACACGTGTCCTCTGGATAGTTATTCCATTACATTTTTACACAGCAACTAATAAACTTGAGCAATTTACCTTTAGTCAGGAAAATTCTCATCAGCCATATACTGTTCCTGACAACACTTCTAAGGTTTCAAAGTTCATTCTTAATAATGCTAGAAATATTACCCTGGATTTTATTGTTTGGACCACTTTGTGGCATTTTGAAATTAGGAGATGTCCTTAATATGTTAACAGACTAGTAATAAATAAAGGAGGAATATAGTTGCACTTGAAGTTCAGTGGAAAAACAGTTAAATTTAGTGAGGAATAAGTTTGCTGTTGTCAGAAACATAGGGATGTTGGCAAAAGATGGTCACCTGTTTTTCTGCTTCTGGAATGAAACCCAGTAAAAGAGAAAATCTTCCGTCAGGCCATGAAGTGACCATGTAATTAAAACTCAGTGATAGTCTCTATACCCAGGTGCCTTTGGTAATGCTGTTATTTCTGCACAGCTTGGAAGGTCAACAAACTAGAGAATTCATATTCATTTCAATGGCCACTTTGCTGCCCTTCCACCTGTCCCCACAGACTCTTTGCCCAGAGATGTGGCCCTATGGGTTTCTCCCTACATGGCCTGGCTCATCTTTCCTCAGAGCACACATCTAACTTAACTGCCTGGAAGTTAGGGGTACAGTAAGCCGTTCCCCACGTTTTAGGGTGGAATGAATTGCTGTGTGTCTGTATTGATCATAGAGGAAATCTGAATGTTGAGATGGCTAACTCTGTGTGCTTTGCCTGCTGATAATATTAGAAGCTATAAAGGAAGGTATAGGAGTGTAATTAAGACTACTGGGTTTATATGTCCATCGTCTTGAAATTAGACAGATAATTATTACTTTGTGGTAACAATTGACTTCAGTCAATTTATAAAATCTATTGCATGCTAGGTGTCAGTCTGATTAAATTAGGAGAGTCCTACCAAGCACAGCAGTTTAGAAAGAAAGACTGTCTAAGAGGACATATCGTACTGCAGAACACTACCAAAATGTAAATGACTAGGTGATGGGGAAATCTGTAAAATTTCTTTTAAAATAGTTCTAGCTACTAGTATAATTTTATGACTTTCTAAAGCAAGCACACATATAGTTGAGTGGTTCCCCTTGCCACTGAAAGAAGTGAATTCTCTAAAGTAGTTGTCACTAGTTACAAGATGTCTCAGAGGACATAAGCATACATACAAAACGATGTAATCCAGTGTTTATAGGCTAGATTTTTTTTTTTTTTTAACTTTCTCTTCATCTTCATTTTGTTCCCTTCATCAGGTTTAATAAGCCTGAATTATTTAACTTCTACATCTGATGAATCTATGGTGTCTCTGATGTGCAGTCTGCGGTCCACTGAAACATGATACATCTGAACATGGTTTGTGAAATAAATGTCAGTTTCTAATGGTTCTTCATGTCTACTGGCATCTATATTCAGATGACTCTGGACTTAACTATTGTTTTAAATTAAAATATTAGAAACTGTAATAACAAAATTATATTTCTTAAGCAATAACATTTTGTTTACTTAAGTGTTAATTGCTTTATTTGTTTGTCTTCCCCTCTTCTTTCCAGATGGCTTTTTCATTGGCATGAATGATGGACTAGAGTTTTTTTTAAGGTTCAAACAGACTTTCAAAAAAGACTTTCAAATAGAAATAAATCAGGAACTCCAGTTACTCACCAGGTGGCACTTTTCTTTGAGACTTGGAGAAGAAAGACCAAATTCTTGCTCAACTCTCCCCTGTAGCTGCATTGTTTTCAGACTACCTGTAAAATAAAGGAATCAATTCCTTGCAGGAGAGGATGCCTAAGGAAAAATAACTGGACAAGCACATATGCCATTTCCCTGAAATTCTTCCCAGCCTTCAGCTATGTTCAGGTCAGAGTAATTCACGAGCCTGATGTGATTTGTCTGTTTATTAACTTTTCAGCTGATCTTTCTTCCAAGTTCTTGTTCAGTCTCTCCTTGAATCTATGTACATTTCTTGCACTTAACATAGATTTTGGCACACTGATCCACTGGTCTGATGCCCATTCAGAGAACAACCATTTACTTTTGTTTTGAATTTGATTCCTGCTAGCTTCATATGATGGCCCACAATTCTTTTGCTGGAAGAGTCAATGAATTGCTGATCCCTATCCACCTTCTCTACGGCACTCCTGATTTTGTAGACCTCTATTACATTTGTGTAAGCCACCTCTTGCCCAGGTTGAAGTGTCTCAGCCTAGTCCATTTTTCATATGGAATTGTCTGCTCATCTGGGAGTTGAACATATCTTTGATAATCCTTGCTGCCTTTCTCTGAATCTTTTCCAGTTCTAAAATAACATCCCTCAGTTCCTTACTTCTCTATACATCGTTTCAGAGTTCCGTTGCCAATTGTTTAATACTATGCTCTGTTAATGTTTTCATTACATGGGTTTTGCATCCTTGGTTGATTTGGTCAGCCCTGATTTATGTGAGGAAGCAGGTGACAGCAATGAAAATGTGACTGTTTAGAAGGAGGCAGCAAGTATGTTCACACTGAAAGACTTCCATGGGGCATTTAGTCTCATAGTTGAAAGGGATGATAACAGATAACAAAGTATATTTTCTAATAAGAATTAATCTATTTGAGGGGAGATGAATACAGGGACTTGAATACAAGTTTAAATACTTAGACAGTATATATGATGTGGAGGATAGTGTGGCAGAAGGAAGATCACAGCTGAAGAAGATGTTTTTTCACTTTTTAGAAGTGGTTACTGTTCTAGAAGATTTCAGCCCCTTCAGACAGAAAAAATTGCAGTGATGGCAAGTGTTCAGTCTAATAGATGAAGAAGTTGGGAAAAAAAAGCATTTCGTCAAGCTGACAATCCTGATTATTCTGCTCCTGTCCCTACATCCTACACATTGCATTTACAGAAAACGTAATTAAATTGTGTGCACTTCTTTAGTCCTCACAAACATCCCCCTGCCTCTGCATGAAATCTTACTATAAAAAGTGATTTTCCATCTATTGACTTACTAACTTTCACTTTCTTCATGAACATGTAGGATATGAAGGCACATGAAGGCACATGGAGGACAGGGAGATGATTGGAGACAGCCAGCATGGCTTCACCAAAGGCAAGTCCTGCCTGCCTAACTTAGTGGCCTTCTATGATGGAGTGACTACATCAGTGGACACGGGAAGGGCTACAGATGTCATCTATCTGGACCTCTGTAAGGCCTTTGACATGGTCCCCCACAACATCCTTCTCTCTAAACTGGAGAGGTATGGATTTGATGGGTGGACTGTCCGGTGGGTAAGGAATTGGTTAGATGGTTGCATCCAGAGGGTAGTGGTCAACGGCTCAATGTCCAGATGGAGATTGGTGACGAGTGGGGTCCCGCAGGGGTCCGTATTGGGACCGGTACTGTTTAATATCTTCATCAATGACATAGACGGTGGGATTGAGTGCAC
>NW_008824290.1:1365458-1387550 GCF_000699105.1 Pygoscelis adeliae | reverse complement strand
TCTGAGCAACCTGATCTAGTTGAAGTTGTCCCTGCCCGTGACAGGGGGGTTGGACTAGATGACCTTTAGAGGTCCCTTCCAACCCAAACTATTCTATGATTCTATGATTCTATGATATGACACTATATTTCACTGAGAGGAGGAGGTCAGAATGCACACAAAATTCAGTGTGTGAACCATACCATAGATTTGTGCAACAGCATTATGATATTTTTTATTTGTTCATAGAATTACAGAATCACAGAATGGTTGATGGTGGCGGGGACCTCTGGAGGTCATCTGGCCCAATCCTTCTGCTCAAGCAGAATCACTCAGAGCTGGTTGCCCAGGACCATGCCCAGATACCTTCTGAATATCTCCAGGGATGAAGACTCCACAACATCTCTGGGCAACCTGTGCCAGTGCTCAGTCACCCTCATAGTGAAGAAGTGTTTCCTGATGTTCAGAGCAAACCTCCTGGTTTTCAGTTTGTGCCCATTACCTCTGGTCCTGTCACTGGGCACCACAAGAAAGAGCCTGGCTCTGCCTTCTTTGCACTGTTCCTTCAGGTATTTCTATACACTGATAGGATCCCCTCTGAGCCTTCTCTTCTCTAAGCTAAATAGAGAAAGGGTGCTCCAGTCCTTTCACCATCTTTGTGGCCCTCCGTTGGACTCTCTCCAGCATGTCCATGTCTGCCTTGTACTGGGAAGCCCAGAACTGGACACAATACTCCAGGTGTGGCCTCACCAGCACTAAATAAAGGGGCAGGATCACCTCTCTCAACCTGCTGGGAACAGTCCTCCTCTTGCAGCCCAGGATACCGCTAGCTTTCTCTGCAGCAAGAGCACATTTCTGGCACATGTTCAACCAGGTGACATCCAGGACCCCCAGGTCCTTCTTTGCCAAGATACTTTCCAGTTTGTTGGCTTCAAACATATATTGGTGTATGGGGTTGTTCCTCCCCAGGTGAAGGACTTCACGCTTCTCCTTGTTGTACTTCATGAGGTTCCTGTCAGCCCACTTCTCCAGCCTGTTCAGGTCCCTCTGTATGGCAGCACGATCCTCTGGTGTATCAGTCACTCCTCCCAGTTTGGTGTCATCAGTAAACTTACTGAGGATACACTGCCCCATCATCCAGATAATTCATGAAGATGGTAAACAGGACTGGGCCCAGTGTTGACCCCTGGGGTACACTGCTAGTTATTGGCCTCCAACTAGACTTTGTGCCACTGATCACCCCACTATGGGTCTGGTGGAGTGATCAGTGACCCATTCAGACAATTTTCAATCCATCTCACTGACTGCTCATTCAGCTCATTCTTCAACATCTTCTCTATGAGGATCTTATGGGAGACAGTGTCAAAGGCCTTACTGAAGTCAAGGTAGACAGTATCCATTACTTTCCTCTCATCTACCAAGCCAATCATTTCATCATAGAAGTTTATCAAGTTGGTCAAGCATTACTTCCCATTAGTGAACCCATGCTGACTACTCCTGATGACTTTTTTGTCCTTCATGTGCTTGAAATGTTCTTTATTTCTTTCAAGACTGTAATATTTGGTTTGGTTTTTTGGCTGCTACCAAGCACTGAGATAATGTTTTCAAGGAGCCACTTAGAACATCATCCTTTGGTGAAGGACTGTTGAAAAACTATTAGAAACTCAAGCAGCTTAAATCAACTGGGTAAACACCCAGTATACTTGGACTTCCCCTTACAGAAAACATCTTGGGGCTTCCCCAGGAGACTATATTTATCTAAGTGTTCACTAATTCCATCTCAGCATTTATGAAAAGGTCCTCTCAATGGCTTTGTTCTCAGTGAGCTAACCCAGGCTGCCAATCACCCTCCTGGCCCCTCCACTCACCCAAACCTGCCCTGCTCCCTGGCTGGGGGTGGTAGGACATAACTGGCTTGTGAGGCTCCTGCCCTGATGGGTCCCCCATGGCTCCAGATGCCTGGCCCCAGGTAGCCACTGGCCCTTGCTGAGCCAGGACACAACCCTTCTTGATGATTCTACAAGACTCTCTGGAGGGCTTTTTGCTGCTGTGGTTTTAGATGAAAGCTTTATTGTTAGTTTTCATTCTTTTCACTATTTGCTCCTCAAGCTCTTTCTTGGCCTGCATAGAAGTACTTTTTATATCTAAACTGTCAAAATTTATGAGGCTTTTCATTTTCTTTATCTGAGTACAACAACATTTTGAAAAATACTTTCTGGTTTCTAGTATTATCTTTTACTTTGCTGAATAGCCATGCTGGCTTTATTTTTTCCTTTTTTGAATCTTGTTTAGTAGGTGATATGCACTATTGCGGTGTTTGCTGTATGGTATCCTTCAGAAATTTCCAAGCTGCTGGGAAGGGTTTAATTCTCAGCTATCTCTTCTGGTTGCATTTTAAGACACTTCCTCATTTTTACATAGCTTTCTTCTCTGAAGTAGAGCACAATGGTAGTACATCTTTTGGTCTTTGTTGATCCTGTTGTGATGTTGAAACTAAATATATTCAGATCAGTTTTACACAGTGGTACTTCTGCTATAATATTTCATAAGCTTTGCCCCATAAGATTTTGAACCACATTCCGCACATTACTCATAACAAGATTATTACAGCTTTCAGTTCTTTCTGTAATTCTTTGGGGAAATAACATGCTAGTTTGAATCCCCTTAGGTTGAAAAGAAAACTGAACTTAACACTCCAGAGTATGGATGAACTTTCTAACAACCAAGCTGTTGTATAAAGACATGTAGCAATTCCCTCTCTGGATGTCTATAAATGAAAAGAATGATCTCTGTTGCATCCTTTTGAAAAAAAGTGCGTGGGACATCCCTTCCAGGAAAGCACTGTGGGTAGAATGTACTGGGGAAAAAGATGCTTTTGTGAAGCCCTGACCTAGCATCTGAAGTGTGAAAGGTAACAGCATTTCGTACACATCTATGTGCTCATAGTTTCCTCCTGGCTTGCTCTAAGTGGCTTCCTGGTTGTTACACTAGCTACTTCAAATAGCCTTACAGACAGCTATTTGAATAGCCATCAGCCACTTCAAATAGCCATTCCTACCTTTCTCAGTACACTGAACAGAGATTTTAATATGGGCATTGAGCTCTGGCTTCCGGATTCTGTGAAAAGGCACAGACACCTAAAAATCAGGCATTTTTGCATATGAGTTTTAAACAGCTAAGTCTTATAGGGTTTAGCTTTTAACTTTAAACTCCAGTTTAGCCAAGCAGTAATTGAAGGATATTCTTGTTCCCCAGGCAAACATAACTCAGTTGCATTAGGAAGATTTTAGACAAGTTTTCACACTCAGATGTTTTCATTTATGGAATGTGACTGCCAGAACATTTGAATCAGAATGATGACAGTAAGTATTTTCTACCTTTACCTACTGAATGTTATGATATATTCAGCATTGCTAATGGCAACAGTTAAATAGAAAATAGGTTTCTAGGATCTCAGAAATTCGTACTAGGCTGTATAAACTGGCTTTCATTTCCTGACAAAGATTCAGTCATAATATTTCAGGGAAATCTAGATCAACAACACAAAAGTGTTGCTGCAGTGATATGGTCATACTATGAAACAGTTTTATCAAGAAGGATCCTACCGTGGCAATCTGGTGATTTTGATTTGAGTTAGTGACTTCATGAGACATGGTCCAAAGTCAAGGCTGGTGAGTTTTAAGTTTTAAACGTTTGTAGCCTTAGGTAAAAATCCAAATCTAATTTTGCACGTACAAAGTTGTTACTGTAACTATAAAACCAACTACAAACTTTCCTTAGTCCTGGACAACCACATTTTTGAATCAAAATGTGAAGTACGGGATTTAATATAAAAGGAGGCTGAGGGACAACCTCATTGCTCTCTACAGCTTCCTGAGGAGGGGAAGTGGGGAGGGAGGTGCTGCTCTCTTCTCCCTGGTATCCAGTGATAGGACGCATGGGAATGGTTCAAAGCTGCACCCGGGGAGGTTTAGACTGGACATTGGGAAGCATTTCTTTACCAAGAGGGTGGTCAAACACTGGAACAGGCTTCCTAGAGAGGTGGTCAATACCCCAGGCCTGTCATGGTTTAAGAAGCATTTGGACAATGCCCTTAACAACATGCTTTAACTTTTGGTCAGCCCTGAATTGATCAGGCAGTTGGACTAGATGATTGTTGTAGGTCCCTTCCAACTGAAATAGTCTATTGTATTGTATTGTATTGTATTGTATTGTATTGTATTGTATTCTATTCTATTGAATTCTATTCTATTCTATTCTATTCTATTCTATTCTAAAAACCTAAAAGCAATAAGACCCTTTTTCCTACACCCAGTATTCCTAAATGTGAAATACAGAATTAAAATACGAAAGGAATTCCTGACATTAAGGAGTCTGACAGAAAGGGGATGTGATTTAAAAGCTTCTGAAACATATTATCATTAATAGGTCCCTGAAGTGATTTACTGTAATTTAGTGTACACCAAATTTTGGATAAGGCTATGGCTGAGGGCAGAATCTGCAATAAAATGTTTAATGGCTTTTGGATTTCAGGGAGTGCAGCAAAGTATTATCTACTTACTCTAATACTGTGTTTTTCTTCAGTGGCTTCTTTCAGTCTGATCACCACCATAAAAATTCACACCTGTCACTATCTATTTGTGCCTTTTTTATTGATATCTTTCTCTTTTCCAATCCTCTTGTTTTTATATTTTCATCTAAGCAAAATTTTTTTTGGAAGCAGTTATTGGATACAGTGATCCGAACTGTGAAATAGTATTTTATATTACTTCATTTGGTTTATGCTGAAGTATTTGTTTACTTTGAATTCTAGACCCTTTTTTTCAGCTTTCTAAAATCTGTAAAAATGCAATGTTTCATTTCATTCAAAATGTATTAATGTCTTTCATTTCAAAGATCAGCACAGAATCTTTTGCAATGAACTGAGTACACTTCTTTGCAACTGAAGTAATCCACACTCTGTCTAAATAACATCTCCACTATTAAATACTGCACTGTCAAACACTTTACAAAGAGCGAAGGACAGACTCCTCTGCTCTCTTTGTGTTTAATAATCTGAAGTATTCTCAATCTGTAAAAAAAGTAGTGCTTGAAATGGAGAGAAACAGAACATAATATTTAGTAAATATTATCCCTTTAGGAATAGTGAAAATGAAATGCAGAGAATTCGAAGGAACTGCTCCAAACCATGTGAAGTCAGCATCACAATTATGGCTGGAAAGCATATTGCTCTGCCACTTCAGTGTTCAGTCCGTTGGCTTTTTCTGTCAGGAGTGGTAAATCCCTGCTTTTGCCTTCTGGTTATGAAGCACTTCATAAGTCAACAGAACCCTCTGAAATGACTACCCAGGGAAGAAGTTGCTCTGCTAATAGATTTCAGTTCTGGTTTAGCAAGGCTAGCCTTCGAATAAGCTCAGTCTATATTTGAATCATAATATCTTGGCTCTATTATTATAATGCTACCAAAGAGCACACTCTGTTTCAATAGTTGTCTCTTATAGTACTGTGTTGTTGCTTTTAATGCTCACCCTATGACTTGCTGTTAAAGTCCATTCTCCTTGCAGGGGGGAGGAGAAGTGCTTTGAGTGAGATTCTCAGCACAGCACATGGTCTCGGGTGCAGGGAGGTCTGGGGAATCTGGGACCGCACATCAACAAGTCAATTAGCAGAGCTGCTCCACAGACACTACCAGACCACCGAGGCTATAGCATTTCTAACAAATTGAATGATCTTTATGCCCTTAGTTTGTCAATAACTAGAATGTTCTGCTTCTTTCTGACCTCTCAAATGAACTGTCCTTTTGGTAGCTTACTTTATTGTAACTTGAACCAGCAAAGTCCCCTTTCAACTGCCACAGTTGCTCGATAGCACCTATAGTCCTTTTTAGTCCTTTATCAAGAAGTGAACACGTCAACACTAGAAAAGCCCTAGAAGACAGGAAATGTAACACCTGAACCTTTCAAGGAATTTAGGCCATCCAAATATATCTCTGAATATCAATTGATGTCCGTACTGCTCACTTCATTCTTGATGTTAAGGAGTTCCTACCAAAGAGATCACTTCTCTATCAATACCATGAATTCTCTCTCTGTGACTATAATCTTTCAAAATTGTTTACTGTGTTCAAGAGCAATGGATTATGAAAGGAAGAAGGTGGAAGACAAAATTTCTCAATAGCTGGCCAATGGCTGAAGTTTAATTGTGCAGGAGAAAGAAATGTCTGTGAATGTCACCCTTTTTAGTGCTCTCTTGAATTCATTGAAGTACAAAGGCATACTACATACCCTTAGAAATCAACATAAAAATACAAAATAAGTGTGCAGTGTGCAAATTAAGTGACTGAGCACACTTTTAAATATCAATTAAGAACTGCAAACTATTCTGATTCAGTAATACTCATTTTATGATTATGCAAAGGTGCAATAGATGTTGCAAATTTGCCAAATGTAGGAAATTGACAGTAATGAAATTGAATGTTTACCAGTCAAATCTCTCAAATTTATTCTCACTACCACTCTGGTATTTCCTTCACTGTAACAGTGTAAAAGGGTTACCAAATTCTGTGGTCAGTGTGTAACAAGCATGTACATTCTTATAAGCATAGATTAAAAATTAGCTGGAAAATAGCTGGAATTTAATAATCCAGCAATGGAAACCTTGCACAGCACAGGCAGGAAAAGTGGCTGACAAGGAAGAGAGGTTATTTTGCCTGCAAAAAGGAATGACACACGTAGCTGAGCTACTACCATCAAGACAGCTTTGAGCATGGTGAAAGATACAAGAAAGGTGTAATCAGAAAAAAAGAACTATAATTTTCCAAAACAAGATGAGGAGATTGAGAAAGGACTATTTGAAAAGACAAAGGAGCACCTCATTTCAGTGCCTGGCATACACGTTCATGCACAGACATTACCTCCTTGGGAGAGGGCTCCTGGTAGGTTGCTCCTGGCAGGTGGGGAAGGGAAGGAACCATCCTGTGACAGAGCAGACTTCCAGCCCCCGTGCCACCAAAGCATCGCAGCTTTGGGCAATGCTCACACTCAGGGGAACACACCCATTTCTTGTCTCCTCACTCCTTCCCACTGTCCCTTCCCTCTGAAGCAGGAAGGTCCTCCCATCACATGAGCACAAGGTCTCATTGTGTCCTCCTTTGGCAGACCATCTGATCCTTCCCTATGCTGCTAAGCTATAAGCAACCCTGCCAAGGCTTCTGGCCCCAGAAATATTGTGCCTGACCCATCTTCCTACTGGCCACCTACTCACTCTCTTTTTCCCTCTGGCATCTTCCATGCTGCCTGAAGAGGTGGGCTGCTGCACTGTTTGCTTCCCATGGTGTGAAAATATGTGTAGATGGTGATTTTAAGGAAGTCAGTGTGATTATGTAGAAGTTTCTTCCAGATTCTCCTTCAGGGCCCTCCAAGTGTACCATTACATTTAATTAAGTGCCAGCCTGTGGTGAGATGGTTTGTCAGCTTTGTTGTGATGCTTTTCTCTTAACAGGACTAACAAGGGGATTAAGATTGTCTTGTGTGTTTTAGTAAACTGTAAAGGAACAGAAATGCATGCATGATGACAGACCCTTCAGAATAGGCTGGAGCATAAATTAAATAAAATTTACAACACTGACCCTGACTACCACAATAGTGATAAAATTATAGGAGAGTTAATGTTTCTGAAAAATATTACCAAACCAGAGCTCTTTGGCTTTACATAGTGGCTCCTAATGTAAATAAGTATAGCAAAAGATGGGGATAGAAGATGAGACAAAAAGTGCTACATCAGAGGTGTTCTGTGAATGTTTTTAGATGGGAAAATGCATTATTTTTTCATACTGAGTTAATTTTCAGCTAGTAAAATGCAGTGAATTTTCAGGCAGCAAGTCAGTTATAGGGTTCTGAAAATGCACATTTGAAAAAGCAGATCCACATTTAATTATATAGAGTGGTCCTGTACAAGATCTTTTTCAACAGTCAAAGCGAGGAATGCAGACTGAAGGGGATGGAAGCTTGAGTAAAGTCAATCAAATTGCAACAGCTTATGAACTTGTCCTGTATTACTTCTTTCTATGGACATATGACTCTCATCCTATTTAAAAAGTAGATCATACCTGTGACTGTAAGTTAATGTTTTCTTTTTTGCAGTTTGGGTAAGCAAAAAATACCAAAGTGGTCTGTTAGTGTGACTCTTGGAATGCAATGGATTTGTTGAAATATCTTTCCTGTTTGTCAGTCTGTAACCAAGGATTTCCATGTTCAGATTGTGGCCTCTGTTTTGCTTTGACAATATTTTATCTTTCTCCTCTCAAGGTTTGTTACTGTCATTCTTTCTTAATCCTAGTTGGAATGATTGTTATATAATATTCCAGTTTCTCAGCCTAGTTGTGTGTCAGCACAGCTAGTACTTCTCTCTTCTTTTTTTCATGTTTGGCAGAAAGGAAAAGGATTCTTGATTAACTGTATTCCAAGTTCCTTATGAACACACTTTTTTGCATTTCCCCCTATAGTAGCACCAAAATATTTTCCTGTCAAATTACATGCCAAGGAATATCTAATTAAGTCTAGATTCTAGAGATAAAATTCAGCACTTTTTTCTTGGTAGTGTGACTGTATAACGCTGTCATTTGTCACTCCTTACTCTGGTATAAGGAGTAGATTGTTCCCCTTAAATATAGCTAGATCTCAAAAAATCTGTTGGAACAACTTGGCTAGTGACAGTCCACTTCAATATTTATTTAATGTCCTCTGTGTTATAGTGAGTTTTACAAATGCAATCTTTGGAAGGCCTAGA
The DNA here is from genome assembly GCF_000699105.1 of Pygoscelis adeliae. Lineage (NCBI taxonomy): Eukaryota > Metazoa > Chordata > Aves > Sphenisciformes > Spheniscidae > Pygoscelis > Pygoscelis adeliae. Next base: position 1,378,784 of record NW_008824290.1, on the reverse strand, counting down.
TGAGTCAGACTGGCAAAAGGCATATTGAATTGATCTGTTATAGAAATGAAACATCTGGTACTGTGTGCACAGTGCACCACAAATAGCTGGCTCCCAAAAATAATTAGATCTTCAGTTAGTAGACTGTTCTTATGCACCCATTCCTGTCCTTTCATATCTCACTACTTTTGCTTGTTATATGGATGAGTATGATTGAAAGGGAGAAGCAGGAGGATAAGCTTGAAAAGCTTGAGCGATAATTTTGAAGAGAAAGGATATCGATACACTATACTCTGCCATGATCTTCTTATACAGAATTAAGAACTGTCACAGCACTTTAGGATGAGAGGCAGAGGTTAGTTTCTGGTAAAGCCACCTCTCTACTCTCCAGCTGCCCCTTTTAGTCCCCCAACTAGCAATCACCTCTAGAATCATTCTACCACTGTTCCACCTGGCCCTTACTGACCAGTTACCTGCAGTATCCTTGAACCATCAGATGTGCCAATAAACACTATTTTCCTTCACTGAAATTTTCTCCTATGTCCCAAATCTCACCCTTGAGCATCCACCTCAAGCCTGAACACTTCCATTCTCATACCCAGCATTGAAAGATGCTTTATTCCTTCTGCGAAACCTTCCCTGCTGCACTACAATCACTCTGTGACCTGCCTGTGTCAGACAGTCATCTATCTGGCTTCCCTAGAGGAGGCTGAAAATCTCTTTTCTCCCTCAGGTTACACTCTCTGCTTAACTCATTGACACTGTATTTATTGCAAGGTCAGAAACAGCAGCAAAAACCTGGAAAAAGACAACAACTTGCAGGGAACTCAATATTCAGCTTCTCCGGGATTAATGAAAAGGGGTTCCACAGAAGCCACATCCTTCTTGCCAGAGTCTACATGTCTTGCAGAAATGCGTGGAGGCACTGAAATATTCTGAGACTGGTCAGGTAAAATCACACCAAATCCCTTGCTGGCACGGGATCCTTCACGTTTTTGTACATCAGTCACATTGTCTTGTGTTTGCAGTGCACCTGACATAGCATAGTTATGAATAACACTAAGTGTCTCACTGCTTGTTCTTATCAAGTGTGAAGCTTGATTCCTCATTCACCTTGATGAACACTTATTTGTGTGAGTAGCTTCACTGGCACCACTGTAAGGGCACACAAATTGCAAAATACTGAATGTTTCCAGGGATTAATGTTCTAATAAAAAAATCTCTTTTTCTTCAAAACATTTTCTAGTTATGAAATTGATAATTAACTGTATGATGAATTATAAATAAGACTATGAGTAGTTGAGGATGCAGTTCATACCTGTAAAAAGGCACTGTATACATCAGCTGAACCAAATATACTCACAATTACAATATATGGAGCAAAAGTGAGATACATCTATAAAGTTTGTCATGTACATAGTTAAGATATCCAATCATTTTCCACTCTCCATCCTCTCGTAGCTTTTAATACTATATAGGAGAGTGACTTTAAAATTTTATCTATTAGAAAGTGGAGTTTCACTGAAATCAAAGTATTTTGAAAAGAAATGTCAATTTAAAAAAATTTGCATTGAAAGATGCTGAAACAAATTCTGAGGTTTTTTTTTCAACAGTTTCAGAACATTTGTTGGTCAGATTGATGTATCTAAATGTACATATCTAAAGTATAAATGTCTACACAGACATCGCTCTTGCTGTGATCAATCAAGAGTGTCATGGTTTGACCTCAGCCGGCAGCTAAGCACCACACAGCCGCTCACTCACTCTCCCCCTGCCCCAGTGGGATGGGGGAGAGAATCGGAAGAATAAAAGTGGGAAAACTTGTGGGTTGAGATAAGAACAGTTTAATAATTGAAAAAAAAAAATAGAATATACAAAGCAAGTGATGCACAATGCAATTGCTTACCACCTGCTGACCGATGCCCAGCCAGTCCCCGAGCAGCGGCCCCCCCGGCCAGCTTTCCCGCAGTTCATATACTGAGCATGGCATCATATGGAATATCCCTTTGGCCAGTTGGGGTCAGCTGTCCTGGCTGTGCCCCCTCCCAGCTTCTTGTGCACCTCCAGCCTTCTCAGTCGGTAGAGCATGTGAAGCTGAAAAGTCCTTGACTAGTGTAAGCACTGCTTAGCAACAACTAAAACATCAATGTGTTATCAACATTATTCTCATCCTAAATCTAAAACACAGCACTGTTCCAGCTAGTAGGAAGGAAATTAACTCTGTCCCAGCCAAAACCAGGACAGAGAGAAAGACAGACTTTCACTGTAATGTAGCCACCTAATGTAGAGCAGATTCACTGTGTCCTAAACGTGCCTGTTTCTCTCAGCTGATGATAAATGGTGCAGAGGGACTCAGTTGCTTGAACACAGGCAGCTAGCACCATTTTAAATATCTGAAATGTAGCTTACGTCCAGCTGCTACTCCAAAGGGCATGGACCTCCTGCACCATATCTTCTAGCTCTGTGAGGGCATCTTAGTTACCACACAGTGTCTAAAATGGCACCATATATCTTTGCTTAAGTAGCTGAATATCTCTCAAAGTTTATTGTTTCACCTAATTTCATTTTCACTTTGAGCTTTGTTACATTCTCTTGATGCTCTCAGGGTTCAAATTTTCTTTCCATCATCTTAGTATATGCCAGAGGAACTTCTTAATTGTTACTGGCCACTGAAAACCACTTCTTTCTCTACTATTTGCTGCAAAAGCAGTTCTTAAGTTACTCCATGCTGCTTCTGTGGAAAAATAGCATCCTCAATACCATGAAACAAGAATATGTTGGGACATTGGATATTCTGGCATGTAGTTTTTAAGTATCTCTAATAAGGATAGCATGTCTGTTGCTTGCCAAACCAGTTAAAGCCAGCTTTATCACTAGTTTTAGGTAGTAATAATACATTTATTTCAAGCTAGAAGCTGTAAATTTGTAATGGTAGAACACAGCTGAAAAAAATATACACTCTGTTAATGTTATACTTAATGTGATACCTTTCTCAGTCCAGCATCTCGTGTCTCTTCTCTCTCTTTTTTACAGGTGAAACTGAAATCGCATATTGATTTTCAGTGATGGTTATGTTTCTGTTATATAAGATGACTGTTATGATCTCCTTCCCCGTAGTGCTCAACAGAAGGTGAGTGTCACATATCAAAAGCTATGACCTGCCTATATTATGTCAAATTAGAATGCCCCCATCTTGCATAATTCCTTCTTATGAAAGCTTCCACCTGCATTTACTGTATTTGGGTAATGAGACATCACATGGTGACATGAAGGATGAACCTTCTATTCTTTTCTTAAGGTCTTTTCAGTAACATTTTGATTGTATGACTGAAATATTCCTGTCTAAGCCTCTCTTCATACCTTTATCTCTGCTAAAGACATTTTCGGAGATACGTTGGTAAAATGAGTTATATCTTGTTATGAAAAATGTGGGATATATATTTTTTCTACGAGGGGCATGAGGAGTCTTTCCATATGAATATAATATAAAGATTGTATATGATTCCACATAGAATATAACTGAGAGGAAAGTGCTGAAGGTGAATAGCATTCTTCACTCATTGTACCCAAACCTGTGGTGCTCTCTCATCATTAAGTTTATCCCTTTGTATTATATTGTAGTACTTGGGCATTACTGAAATCACATTTCCCCAGGAAGACAATTCCTTTCTTGAAGTATCTCTGGGATGTGGGAGATGATACTTTGAGTTTGGTCTGGAATTAAACTGAAAAGTTATTACTAGTAAATATTATTACCTATATTATCAAACTTGAAGTATTCCAGACTGAAGGCTGCAGATGGGAATCCATGCATACATTAAAAAAAAACAAAACCTGTCTGACCTATTTGCTCTTTTAGAGGAAATTATATGGAAGGTACTTCCTATCACCAGGCTTTTCAGGGTTCATTTATAAAGTTCCACAAGAAAAGTTGGAAATTCTCCCTTGTCTAAATAAGAAATCAGTAGCTGTCACTTTTATCTTTCTGTCACTTTAGGTGCACATCAGCAAACATCTCTCTTGCTTCGTGTTACTTTTTGGTACCAAGAAATAAGGGAACAGGTTTTCAAACAGAATGTTAGTACTTCTCAATCAGAACTCATCCATGAATGTGAAGGGTGTTTTTTTGTCCATGTTCCAAAAATAAGGAGGATTCAGAGGCGTTATTCTGATGTTTTTTTTTCCTGAATTGATTAATCAATTTTAGTTCATGTGTTTTCTCATTGATAGAGGCTCTGCTGTGATAGTTCTGGTTTTACTTTCCATTAGGTATATCTTGTCATCTAGTGGAAAGTTTACTAAAAGCTTGACTTTGACATTAGTTCAAATGTCGTATTTATTGAACACGCTTAATCTTCTAAATTCTCTGATATTGATCTGCAGAAAGAGAAGCTTATGCCTTTTGATCGTGATTTATTTCTTCAGTCCAAATTGATGATGACGACCCTCATCCTATCATATTGTTGACCAATTTTCCCCCTACTTTCGGGGACAGTACAACATCTTGATAATTTTTGCATTATTAAGCTTCAAAATAAACTTTGCCATTGCAAAGCATTGCTTTTTGCTAGTATGGCAGCATCTGTAGCTTCCAGTTATAAAAAATAACATATGGTTTAACTATTAACTGTTCATAGACCAAGATTTAGTGCTGTTTTCAAAAGGTGCTAACATATCTTTCGATAAATATTTACCTACCATGAGCCCCTTCACTTTGCACACTGGAACAAAATGTTTGTTTCTAGTCAAAAAACACAAGGGGGCAGTTTAGGATAACAAACCAACAATAGTCTAGTAAAAGATCCCAAAAAGTTCAGTTTTAGAAAAGTAGCTTTTCTGAATCTTCAAATTAGGGTTACATAGATGCAGAGATTACCCTTAGCACCCAGAGACTTCTGGTCCAGACTTACAGACAAGAAATATAATAACACAGAGTGTATATTAATATAGAACAGGTTTTTAGTCAAAGAAGGGAAAAGAGGGAAGAAACAGCTCATAGCAGCTGGACATGCTGGAAGGATCTTTCTCAAACATGTTTTCCTTTTGTTCAAGAATTTACATGCATCAATTTCCAGAACAGATTAGACAGTGTTTCAGTTCACAGTTTTAATGTGATAAGCATTAGCATAGCCATCTGTGCCATAGCACTGAGACAGAGTTAAACTGGATTTGTTTATAATTTACGTTTTTTCCTGTAAAGAGTCTAAACCAAGCTTTTGCAACATAGACTAAACTGCTGTACTGAAGAAGGAGTATCATGAATAAACTCTGTGCAAAGAATGACTAGATGTGCCAGTTGAAACTTTTATCTTGCCATGAATACAATGCAAACAACTTCTCCTTTTCTATGGAAAGCTCTTAACATTTTTATTGTTGCATATTCTAACTACTTTACTGCAACATAATATAAATTTCTGTAACACCACTTAGCCAGGAGCAGCCAGAATGATTCACAACTCAGTAAAAGCTTGCAGATACTTTGTAGTGTGCCTTTGCTTTGTGTTAATTTCAAGCGTACAGGAAAGGTAAACCTACAGGAAGGCAGGGGTTTTCTTCATGATAGGATGACCCTCGGGAAATTGAGATAGGAGATGGGAAAGTTAACATATCAAAGTATGTCCCCAGGTCTGCTGTATGTCCCTCTCACCCTTCAGTGTGTTGGAAGAATTAAAGGAAGCAAGAATCCCCAGGAGGAGTTTGGACTGACTTGATCAGTATTCATTTTAGCATCTTCTGTTGCAGTATTTAAGGAGCAGGTGGCTATAGTACCACAGGAGAACCTAAGGCACTTTTGTGCCTCCAGGCCAGGCTGGCTTCAGCTCTGTGGTCTCAATGTGAATGCTTCCACTGAACCATTCTGTACTGCCAGCCACTGGTCAAAAGTTGGGGCAGAGGCAGGGTTTGGAGACTGAACTCTTTGGCTGCTTAATGGGTGGCTCTTGTGTAGTGGGGCATAGGGGAGGAGAAATCCTTAACTAACTTTAGGCATGAGTGTGTGCTATCAAGCTAGGAGATTGGCTAAAGGTGAAAAACTCAAGTATTACACTCTTTACAATGATCTGAAAAATGGTTGCTGTGATGGGATTACCCTTCTGTAGCAGGAAGCTTCTCCTCCTTTCTGAGGAGGGTGGCCTAAATACATTGGGTTCTGCATGAGGCAACGAAGCTGATGGTACGTAAAGGTCGCTCTCTGCTTGAACTCATCACAGTGTGACTGCATCATTTGGAACATTTTCTGTGGTTCTCTGATAGCTTTTAGAACTACATAGAAGAGAAAACACTTTTGTAACGTAACCATGTGATTTTTACTGACTAGATTTTTTCTGTGTTGATTATAGAAAGTGCAGAGCACTGTGCCGATATGCACAGTGGACCTCTCCCATTCTTAAACCCTTTACTGAATCAGAAGTGACACTAGATAGAATTAAACCATGATTCTTTCCTCACAGTTCTGCAGTCTAGGTTGCTTCCCAATGATTTAGTCAAGGACTCATTTAGTAGGAATTCATGGAGCAGTGTTACTATTGTGCAATCAAAGCTCTTAAAATGAACATTCAGATTGGCATTAGATTCAGATTAGATTAGAGTATTCAGCAGCAATATATAGGGATACGATTTCCATACACTGTGAACTTCTGTCAAATTTAATGGTCATAGGGTCCTCAATCTCTCATACTTATTTTCTGAAGAGAATTTAATCTAATCAGCTTTTCCTTTTGGAAAGTTAAATTGTCTCTGTATGGTATCTTGCAAAACAGGATAAGTATCTGTCAAATGAACGAATAAGACAAAAATAAAAAGAACATGATGTCCAGGAGCAGCTGGTAGTTGTTGTCAATGCCAGGGTACTTTCACTGCACTTGGATTGTTTTATTTTATACCTAAGAATGGGAGGAATATTAAAAATGTTCACTTTGACAGCTTTTGCTTTTCTTCCAAAGCATAAAGTCCTCTTCAGATTTGCCACCGCCTACTCATGGCTTATTCCCTATCTGACACTTGAGTAATTGTTATAAACCATTTCCATCTGTGATTTACTTTGTGTTTCCTATTGCAGGTGACAGTTAATGTATCTTGTCTGCTGCTGTGAAATTAAAAAAAATGGTCTGAAAATGCTAAGAACAAATACTTGCAAAGATGGGGGCAGGAAAAAAAAAGCTTTTATATTTTCAAAATTCATGTGCTTTGAAAATCTCTCAGCCCACAATGTAACCAGTGTCAGGATGCCTAAAGTATATTATTTTCAAAAAAATCCAAGTGAGGGTAGGATAACACTACTTAAAGATTTATATTTCCATGGTAATTTCCTTCAGCTACAAAAGTGATGTAGTATAGACAGTAAGCAAAGATTTGGTGTTACAGATCTCCACAGACTTTGTAAGCTTACTCTCCATTTTGCTCCAGGCTTCTTCCAACTGAAATCTACTGACATCAGAAGAGTTATGTCATAAATAAGTTGTTTCACCAAAGGTGAACAACAGAACCATAAACTAATAAAACTTGATCACCACTGGAAGGACAAAGATATAACAAGCAAGGCTAGGGTAGGTAATGTTAATTCTGAAGACATCTGTTGACTAGAACTTTGCATCTGGAAGTGGTAGAGATCAGGAGGTCAGACACCTAGCTCAGAGAGGGGAGAAAATAACGAGCAACCATGCTATCTTTGAGAAAATCGCATGCTATTGCTAAGTTTTATGCCTACCATAAAATATGCAAGTGTCATCTTCGTTTCTAAATGTGCTGTCTTTGAAAGAGGATGAAATATTTATGCAACTGTTTCACTTTCCAAATGCTGACAGTTTGGTTATATTAAGAATGAATTTTACCTGTCCCTCAGCTAGCTAATTAGATGCATTTTCTAGTGCAAAGGACATTTGTAATTTCACCATGACAGCTTCAAATGCACAGAAAAAAGGTACAGCTCACTCATAGCTAGGTACATTGATAATCACTGTAGTCCAAATCAGTGACTGGCAAACCATGGGCTACAACAGAAAAAACACGGTGGCTGCAAGTTTTCACTGATAATGTCAAAATCAAACTGTGTAGTAAGAACATAGTTTCAGATGGTGATGACACAGGGAGTGTCTGGTGTACATGCAGATGCCATGAGTGTACGTGGGAATTGTTAGTCTAAACTGATCCATAGTACAGTGTTTTTTATATTGATATCAAGCTTTTAGGTGCTTCCATGCTTAAGGACCTAGCTTAATCAAAATCTTATGAAGAGTATTTCTGGTGGAAAGTCCTTAGCTCTGTACACCTTGAAATGGCTTTTTAATGCACTTGAACACTCTGCAGCTTGCAATAAATTATCTTCTCTTTAGGAACAAATATATCATTTGCAGCCTTGCCAAAATCATGCTGTCCTTCTTAAGTCACTTTTTTCTTCTTTCTTTCTTTATCTGTTTATATAAATTATAGATAATTTTAGATTATTATGTAGATTATTGCAGATAACTTTAACAAATGAGAAATTGTGGTTTAGTTCTGTTTTTGTGAAGGAGACTGATTAAGCACTTTGTCAAGTCAAATATCAGTGGAAAGTCTGTGGAAAAGGCTGGTGAAGAAATAAAAAGACTATACACATAACTCACTAGGCATAAAGTGTTTTTGTGTCCTAGGACTTAATCCTACTAGATACTGCTGGGCAGTTCCCAGAGACATTGAAAGGAATTTAGGGTGTTCAACATGTCACAGTAGGTCCATAATATCTGTCTAGCTTCTGCCCTAACTCAGTTTTTGGCAACACGCTTAGTCTTAAGATTTGCTCGTCATTTCATCCCTTCCATCTCAGATTTTCAGCATTCCTCTAACTAAAGCCTCAGTCATATTGTGATAGTCCCTCAGTTTGATGAATAACTCCATTTCTGCCAACCTGAACATGCAGTAATAAATAAAACTGCCCAAATTCTTTCATGGCAGTTCATGTCTGGAATGCAGAATGTTCTCCTGGTATTGTCCAGATGTCCTTTAAACATGATAAAATTTGCTGTGCAACCTTCCATGTCTTGGATATACCATTATGTCTTCAGTGGCTGGAGTTCTCCATGGTTTTCTTTAATACCTTTTGTCAACATCCATACATGAAAAGAGTGAAAATGAGAAACTCTTTCCAATAAGATTGAAAACTGCTGCCCTATTTCTCATTTTATAAGATTTGGTAGGTAAAAATAATTTTGGAAAAAATGCATTTAAAAGCTGCATTTATCCCAGTTTCTGTTTCATTTCAGAACAATGACAGAATGGGACAAACATGCATTCTATAAATATAAATATAAGAATAAGAATAAATATAAATATAAATATTTCCTTGTCTTTCCACCCTACCTTTGTTCAGTACATTTATGCTATTTATTTTGTAAGTAGCTTTAAAGAAGTGAGTTGCTTTCTTTGGAGGTTTGGCCTTATAAACCACAGCAATTTTTCTTTAATTTTGGAGGTGTTTATGTAAGAGGTGGAGTAGGGCTGCTTTCTCTGAGTATGTTGCAACAATTATTTAAAAATCATAGTAGAGAGTATTACATCTTTGAGATATCCGAGACAAGTAGCTGCTCAGTCACTAGAATGAAAAAGTGATGGTGCTCTAGCTGATATGCTCTCCAGCCTGCAGCTAAAGAGCCATAAAACACTGTAAAAAAGAGTTAAGTACCACATTCATACACAGTTCTAACCAAATGAAGGGACCTTAGAGGACTTGTTGAAAACCAGAAGCAAAATTAGGACACAGCATTGGTTATTTACTACTTGCCATTAAAAAAGTTCCTTCGTTTATTCAGTGTTATAGAAATTGAAGCATATGTTGCACTTTGATAACTTTGTCTCTTTTAAGTAAACCCTGATCACTGTGCTGCAGCATGCCTATTTGCAATACATTGTAAGACATTAGTTGTAAAGAGGTAACTTCTAGTTAAGTAGTAACAAATGGCTGAGATTTCTTAGTCCCAGTTAGATCTGCATAACTGTCTGCATCACACTCTGTCATTATTTCCATTTTGCAGAAGCTTAGTATAAGTTAGAAGATGCAGCGATTTGCACATGGCAACAGACAACACTCTTGTGAATAATAAGTTTGAACAACTGAAGTATTTATGCAAATCACTAGAAAATTACCTCCTATCTTTATCAATGCCTTAAAACTACAACACTAAAAACTATTAGCCACGCATCTCTTTCTTACCTCATTGTTGATGCATGGACAAAACCAAGTATAGCTGAAACTGAAATATAAACCATAAAAATTACTATACTTTAACAGCCCAGTGGGCTACATAATTTGGTGTCCTGTTTCCAGCAACTACCTAGTGTTTAGAGGAAGTGGTAAGTGTAATCAACTCCATATGTTGACTACTGTGAAGTAACATGCCTGTAGGATTTTTTCATAAAGTCCATTAAGCCAAGATTGGCTTACTATCTGAAGCACTGGACTTGATATCTATATTTTTCAGGCATATGTAATTCAGCTGAAAGGGTGAATTTAGAAAGATCCATTTAATCTGTTTCTATCGGTATCTGTTCCCAGCTAAGAAAGCTGCAATTCTGCAAAGCTATTTAGTTCAGTAGCTCTCACTGGTGTGAGCTGGGGGTCTAAAAACCCCAAGGACAGGAGTCTTTGTCTTCTAAACAACATTGGCTCCTGCCTCCCTGGCAGACTGTCCACTGCAGAAAGCCTGGACACACTTTTCTTAGTTTAGACAAAGCTAAATGCATCTATGTTGTGGAGCAGGAAGGAGTCTTCAAGCCATAAGGCCATGACTGTCGTGTCAGAGGAAATGCAACTCTGTCTATGTTGTACTTAGGGGTCACTGCAATTGCCTTAAGTCATGTTGGCAGAAATCCATCCCTGGTACAAATTTCCAGTTTGGAAAGTCCAGTTTGACTTTTCTGAGCTATTCAAAATGTCTGCAAACAATGCACCTTAGAGGAATGTTCTTCAGGAATCTCCAGTTTTAAGCATTAGATTTTCTTTTTTTTTTTCAGTGTCAGATGTAATTCAGCACACTGCTTAATAATGCTTGATATTAATCATACATAGAATTGTATTTAGACATATTAGCTAAATTCAGTAGTATAATAAATATTTATCCTGATTTTATTTCTCTGACTTTCCCAGTTGTGGAGAGATTAATTGTTCCCTAGGTTCTTATGACATTAATTTAGTCAGGCCTTTTGAAGTCACAGGAAACAGTTATAAGTAAAGACCAAAAGACCTCTGAAAACTTCAATTAATGTGTTTAGCACATCAAACTTTCATGCAAAATCTTGCAATTTTCTATTTAATTTTAGAAATGTATCTGAAAAGACTAGGAGTCCTCAGAGTTAAGAGTTTGATTGTTCTAGGTTCCCTGTAGTTGAGAGAGAGAAGGAAAAGAGAGGTACTTTTAGAAGATTAATCAGTCCACCTGTGCTCTGTATATCTTCTTGTAAATGTGAATCTCTTTCCACTGACCCAATATCACTTCATTCCTAACTCAGACCCCTAAATCAAGCACCTAAAAGTTAGGTAGGATAAATCTTCTGCCCTATATAACATGTGCCAAACACCTTCCTTGTTACATAAACAGATTTCTTCTGGTTTTTGTCAAAGCAAATTCTTGCAGATGTTCCATTAAGTACTTAAAATTAAGAGACATGAATCATTTTCTGAAGTGTAGTTGTTCTAATTATTCTTAAATAATACCCTTGGGATAGTTTTCTTCATCCTGTTTATAGAACGAATCCCTCATTCATACATAACGAATCATTTTCTGAAGTGTAGTTGTTCTAAGTTTTCTTCATCCTGTTTATAGAATGAATCCCTCATTCATACATAAGAGTGAAGACACATTAATAACAGAATTTTCTTTCAAGTAAGGCTGAGAATGCACTTCTTACAAACTATCTAAACTCTACCCCTTAAAAATGAGGGAGTCCTCCCAAAATGCAAAGCTGGTGAAGCTGACCCTCCATCCCAGTTCTGACCCTGGTGGGATTTAGCCCTTAATAAGGTTAGCAATCTATTAATTGATCCTTAGTCAACAAAACAATTCACATAAGCTATAATGAACAATATCCTCAGCACTGGGGTTCACTAGACATAATGTATTTCAAACTAAGCAAATATTTTGGCAATGACTAGGATATATCAGGTCAGCAGTGCCTCAAGCCAACATTGGAAAAGACTATAAAAGCAAACGTACTGTAAGCACAGAACACAGGAAGAATATGTTCATTAAACACTCCAACATTTTATAGCAGCATGACATCTACAAAAGAAAAGTGAAGCTGAAGAAAAGACAAAACATCAAAGGACCAAAGTGAATGGGAAACTATTAATTGAGAATGATATCTGCAAAGTGTAAGCAGCACAATTAAAATATTTAGTAGTGATTAAGGCATCATTTCTGTAACAGTAGCAGATTATAAAAAATTAACACTGTATGGCTATGGATATATATGGATATATATGGATATATATGAATAACACATTTGAAGATGTCTCATTAGATGTAAACATTTTGCTTGAGACAAAAGGATATCTACTTGCTGATTTTTCATAGGACTTAGAAAATAAAGAAATATATGTAGAGATTGTGTCTCTGCTTCTCTGTATCTTTTTTTTTTAAATTATCGCTGTCCTGAAGGATGGGGAGGACACTGAGAGGAGACAATCTTGAAACAGATAGACTTAAAGGTAAAATGTGCAATTTTTTTATTGCAATGGAGTTCCACAAATAATACCTTGTTTTTCTGATTATTTACTGAAATTTGCTAATCTGTTGTCAGCCCCAAATAAAATAAAAGGATGTATCTCAATAGTTATGTGTAGCTTTAGTGAATTGTGACATTTAACCACAGTTTATCTGCTTTCCCATCATTCTGAGGCAACAGCTGAAAGAGAAAGGGAGGAGGAGGAGGGGAGAGTGAAACTCTGGCCCTTGTGAAAAGCTAAAACTCCTCACGGTGTAAGAAAAGTTAGGCTTTCACTCTGCATGTGTCATTTACAGGAGAAATTGTCCTATTCCTGAAGGAGCTGATTTTCCCAGGGACAGTCCTGAGTAGTGGTTGTGGAACAAGATTTTTTCCTCAGAAACAGTTCCGTGGCATATTGCATTACAAATCCCTCTGGTTCTAGAGAACCTCTGTAAGAATTTCATTTTACCATGTCTATACTCAAGTGATTCATGTGTTTCAGGTCCGTTGGTCAAGAAGGACCGTTCTTTTCAGTAAGCGTTTAGTAATGGTTGTTAGTACTCTGGGACATTTTTGTTCCCTACTGCTCAGCAACCAAAGGAAAAATTTCTTTCCCACAGGTTGTCAGAGAGGACAGTCTCTGGTGTTGGCTTCCCTTAATATGCCGGGTTA
>NW_008824290.1:1362064-1365429 GCF_000699105.1 Pygoscelis adeliae | reverse complement strand
TTATGAGTAATGTTTGCAACAAGGTGCTTCTGAAACAGAAATGGGCTAGACTGGGAGCAGGAAACATGGTACCTAACTCAAGTTAGGCTATGTCCACTCGATAGTCTTGCATAATAATGCCTTTGGGTTTCTTTTTAGAGTAACCTCTAAAATTTATGTGAAAACAAGCAACTATATTTTCAGTTCCAACTTAATTTAATTTTATGTTACTTTGTATCAGCAAATCACGTGAGTCTGCAACTATTCTGCCTCATCACTTGCTGCTGACTCAATTTACATACGCAGCTGTGTCAGCTGTATCTCTGTAGCCTTTAGCAAGTGGCTCTGGAACTACTTAGAGTGCACCCTGTGGTGGATGGCTTCCTACCCTGGCTGCCACACAGGCAGCCTCCCTGGGCTCTCATGGCGCTGTACTAAGCCTTTTCCAGACTTACAAAACTGTGTAATCAAGTACACAGGGTCCAGCAAGGTTTGGGTCAGCACTTCTGTCCCCTGCATGGAGCGTGAAACTGGCCTTGAGAGTAGCCTAAGAGAAACTGGACCACTTGAAAGATGAACTAGGAGACAAAAAAGAGTGTGCTAATATTAGGCCAGAACAAGCTATGTACGATATTTCTTTTGAGTCTTCCCATGCAGTCTTGGGATGGTTGTTATTTACTTTTCCACTTTATAGTCTTTGTCTGCCTAAAAATTTTTATTAGTTATGTTCTTCTTAGAAGAGTTAAGGGATTGTTGCTAAGGGGACGTTGTTTTCTTACCATTTCTATTTCTGCTTTTAGGTACCACGGTCCTCACTCCTAGCTACTTTACAGACCTTCCCTTCAGTCTACATCCATCTTTTTATAAGGGAAGTTGCTTTAGGAGCAAGTGAGTTTCTGGCTTTGTGGTTGCCTCTCTTGGCTGTGGATTGCCCCTCTGCCCTGCCTTCCTGCCTTTCCCTAGAAACCTGATGACAATAAGGGGGAAAGAAAGAGTTCTTGATAGTGAGGAAAAAAACCCACAACGATTTTTTGTTGCTCAAAACCATGAGCACTTTTTGTTCATTAGAGGGATATAAATGAAGTGTGTTTCTGTCACTACATGTACAGGTGAGAATACACTGAAATCAAATTTGTATATTGTTTTGCAAACACAAAGGCTGAAATTTAAAATTAGTTTCCTTTAAGTAAAATTCATGTAGGTATTTATCAGTTCAATATAAATTTTCCAATTTTCCTATTATATTTATAGATCAGACTAAAACCTGTGGCTTACATGAGATAGCTGTGTGGCATAAATTTTAGATAAACCATAATTTAAAGAAATATCATGTTATTTGGTTTCAGTAGTAATAGGCAGTTTGAATAGTGTGGTGCTAAAAGTAATGTTTTATGGAGAGCATTATGACTATCTTGCCATAGTGTTATTCATCAGGTTTTGTCATGTATCATAAATTGTAAATCTCATCCTACATACAAGCTCAGTTTGGGATCTTTAGACAATTAGATAAGGAGGTGGAAAAAATAACCACAGATGTGACAGTGAGTTAAAAAAAAAAGTCAGAAGTTAGGGATGGGTCTGTAACACCAGACAAGATGCTGAGACTACCTCTGTGGTAAAGATTTAAGTTCCACTGGGGGCGAAGTCTTAGAGCTTTACAGGAAGAGCAGAGTCGAATAGCTTCACCTTATAGATTTCAAAGTCTCCACCTCACTCTTTAGTTCTTACTCAGCTTCTTTCAAATGTGTTTCTTATCTTTGCAGGTTATAAATTTAGTAGCAACACAAGACTCATGCTGCACAAATGCTATGGAAATAGAAATTTAGTGCAGGCAAACTCACAAAGTTTAGACATCTGGCCATCAAATTAGACATTATTTTCACACAATCAGTTTCTTTTCAAAGTTTTAACACTTTGAAATATTAAAAAAGCTATAAAAATTATTTCAATTTTTGATTAAAAATAATTTAACTCAATTAGATTTTTTTAACCTTTTGAACCATAAAATATTTGAGAAGTTAACAATGAAAATTTCAAAAAGAAGACTCATTGTATTTATAATTGGTTGTCTCAGAGAAGATGTGTTTTTCCTCCCTCCAGAGAGAACAATAACCAGTTCTAACAACAGTATGTCCCGTGAGCCTGCATTTATGTGTACTCATGTAATTCATATCCAAGAGGGTCAGGAATTACAAATCAAAGCTTTTACCTCCAGTATTCTTCATAACATTCTCAGTTCCTCACCTGCAATCTTTGTGGAGCAAAACAATGAAATTTAATTTAAAAAAATATTCAAATAATGACTTATTACAGCTAAACTGCCAATTTTGGCTGAAATCAGGATCTGGAAAAAAACCACGCACCTCTCACTTTGACATTTTTGCATGAGGATTTGAATTATAGCTATGTATTTCAAAGTGTGTTGTGTATACTTGGAGAAATTCTCTTGAACAGACTCAATAGTATTTGTTCAGGTGTCTTATCAATGGAGGGAGCCGAAAACTTAACATTATATTCAGCTATGATTCTTATCAGCCTCAGTGTTGTACTTTGATTTCCCAAAAGCCACAGCATTTAGCTTACTTCATGACTGAAGCATCTAACAAAATGTCAGGCGGATGATACTTTTATGTCTCAGCAGTGGTGAAAGGAGTTAATTACTGTTTGGTTTGATGTTTCTTAGATGGATCATAGTATCATGAGATGTAACTTTCATTGCTAATAAGGACTTGCAGCTCTGGTATCATGATGGCTCACACATTATTTTCTCTCTTGGCTGTGTGTTGTCAACACTTTATGTCCAGGAGTACTGAAAAGGTTATATGTAATATATGTTTTGGGAATATGGTCTCATCCCATAGAGCAGGATATTGCACTCATAGATACCTACACATCACAACAATCGTATCTTGCCCCAAATATTTTCCTGTACCCAGGCATTTGATACCTACTTGAATTCACAAGTGTGATAATGGTCTTGTCCCAGCTCCTCATGACCTACACTTAACAGTACCTAATCACTGTTTCCACTGCATTGTTACTGAATATCACTGAGATGGCTATTTTAAAAGTCACAAACTTAAGATTGGTTTCCCTCTATTCTCTTGTTAGAAACTATTAGTAATGACATTTCTACTTTTTCAGGTCATAGTTTATTTATGAAAACAATTGATTGAGCGATACATAGCAGCATCAAACTTTAAATAGATTACACGGTCCATTCTTCATAAATCACATTGGTCACACATTCTTAACTTTTACAGAAAGCTCAACTGTTCTAATATTTTCCACTAACAACAGTGGATGCCCCTCTAATAATTACATTAAAAACCAATTACTTAGTTTTTGTAGATTATCTATAGACAAATTTAAATTCTGAATTTGTA